>NC_068445.1:32184487-32254487 GCF_023373465.1 Oncorhynchus keta
GGGCCATGGTGGCTTAGTGACGGCTGTTACTCCTGCAGAGAGATATTTGAGCAGGTTCCTTTCACACATAAAGAGTCTGAAAAATAAAGAGGGGTGAGGCGTGCATGTGTGTAATGGGGCTAAGGGTTTTGGGTGGGTCTGCACAGACATGAAGAGCGGCACACTTCAACCAAAACGTCTCTTTTGCTAATGAAAAGAGTGTTCTGGATGAGGGAGTGATTTAGGTGTGGAGAAAGGACGGGGGAGGAAGACTTTCACCACCTAGAGAACATATCACGTGGCTGTTTTGTCCATGCCAATCTATTACAACACAAAAGGAGTGCTGAGTCATGAAGGAGTCATCATGTTCTTCAAAAGAGACTGATATTTACCCTGCAATACAGTGCATTAGGCTGCATGCTCATCTGGCTGGCTCATCCTGATATCTCACAATAGAAAGCTATTCTGACCATCTGGCACAATCAAACACAATCAGTTTGATTTTCCTACACATATGTCATAAAGTATACAGGGCACTGTTTCATGCTAGAAAACCCCAGTGGTCTATGATGCCAATGGAGCATGGAAAATGCAATGAAATGCATTGGAGCCATGAAAGTGTTTGCAATTTGAGTCATCCTAAAGGTTATATGCAATCTATGATACAGTAACTCGAAATGGAACATCCTGGAAAATGTCACATTCAAATGTTGACTGATGTGAAACATTTGTGCTTCTCAGGTTAGACACATAGTCACTCATACAGGGTCATCCAGGGTAACTCAAGGATTTGGCCTTCAGTGTTGGTGTGTGGTGTATGTGGTTGGACGCATGCAAACAAACATTCTGCTCTCCACCTCCTACTTCTCCTTCTTCTCCTCCCACTTCATCTCATCCCCTCTTCCTCATCCTATTCCAGAGCCTTCTTCCCTCTCCTCTTCCTCCTCCTCTTTCATCTCAACGTTCCTCCAAAATCCCGCTCTCTGGGCCTCGCCTTGTTGTCTGATGCACAGTGACAGACCCATTGAGGTTGACATTGTCTCCCGTGACAACTAATGAGCAAATGTCTAATTAGTGCAAATTATGCTCCAATGACTCAAATGACGGTTGATTCTGTCAGCCAATTTGTCTCTCTTCCTCTCTCTTTTAATCAGTGGATTTGTGCTGCAGTATGTAAACTGGTATTTCTTAAAGATTGTTTTATATATCTTTATTATGCTAATTCTGTGACTGACTGTTCTGTTTTGCACAGTCACAGAGGGACACATATACAATGCATCAGTTGGGGTCTTGATAGTATTTGACCCTACAATAGTAGCAGTATAAACTTGAATTTAGCCAACTGGAAAGAGCCAAGAATGGTCAGATAACCCCCCCACCCCCTTTCAAGCCATTGGTAAATTAGGATCATGGAAACTTACAGCGGTTTGATGGAGTAGTTGTGGTCCGAGAAACCCCCAGGGGATTCTGCCTGGCTGTCCAGTAAGGATGTTTATGCCTGGTTGTCCAGTAAGGATATTTCTGCCTGGTTGCCCAGTAAGGATGTTTATGCCTGGTTGTCCAGTAAGGATATTTCTGCCTGGTTGTCCAGTAAGGATGTTTCTGCCTGGCTGTCCAGTAAGGATGTTTATGCCTGGCTGTCCAGTAAGGATGTTTCTGCCTGGCTGTCCAGTAAGGATATTTCTGCCTGGTTGTCCAGTAAGGATATTTCTGCCTGGTTGTCCAGTAAGGATGTTTCTGCCTGGCTGTCCAGTAAGGATATTTCTGCCTGGTTGTCCAGTAAGGATATTTCTGCCTGGTTGTCCAGTAAGGATATTTCTGCCTGGCTGTCCAGTAAGGATATTTCTGCCTGGTTGTCCAGTAAGGATATTTCTGCCTGGTTGTCCAGTAAGGATATTTCTGCCTGGTTGTCCAGTAAGGATATTTCTGCCTGGTTGTCCAGTAAGGATATTTCTGCCTGGTTGTCCAGTAAGGATATTTCAGCCTGGCTGTCCAGTAAGGATATTTCAGCCTGGCTGTCCAGTAAGGATATTTCTGCCTGGTTGTCCAGTAAGGATATTTATGCCTGGCTGTCCAGTAAGGATATTTCTGCCTGGCTGTCCAGTAAGGATGTTTATGCCTGGTTGTCCAGTAAGGATATTTCTGCCTGGTTGTCCAGTAAGGATGTTTATGCCTGGTTGTCCAGTAAGGATATTTCTGCCTGGTTGTCCAGTAAGGATGTTTATGCCTGGTTGTCCAGTAAGGATATTTCTGCCTGGTTGTCCAGTAAGGATGTTTCTGCCTGGCTGTCCAGTAAGGATGTTTATGCCTGGCTGTCCAGTAAGGATGTTTATGCTTGGATGTCCAGTAAGGATGTTTATGTCTGGCTGTCCAGTAAGGATGTTTATGCCTGGCTGTCCAGTAAGGATATTTCTGCCTGGCTGTCCAGTAAGGATGTTTATGCCTGGCTGTCCAGTAAGGATGTTTATGCCTTGCTGTCCAGTAAGGATGTTTCTGTTTCACTGTCCAGTAAGGATGTGTCTGCCCAGAACGGATGTTTCTGCCTGACTATCAAGTAAGGATGTTTCAGCCTGGCTGTCCAAAAGGATGTTTCAGCCTGGTTGTCCAGTAAGAATGTTTCAGCCTGGCTGTCCAAAAGGATGTTTCTGCCTGGCTGTCCAGTAAGGATGTTTATGCCTGGCTGTCCATTAAGGATATTTCTGCCTGGCTGTCCAGTAAGGATGTTTATGCCTGGCTGTCCAGTAAGGATGTTTATGCCTTGCTGTCCAGTAAGGATGTTTCTGTTTCACTGTCCAGTAAGGATGTGTCTGCCCAGTACGGATGTTTCTGCCTGACTATCAAGTAAGGATGTTTCAGCCTGGCTGTCCAAAACGATGTTTCAGCCTGGCTGTCCAGTAAGGATGTTTCAGCCTGGCTGTCCAGTAAGGATGTTTATGCCTGGCTGTCCAGTAAGGATGTTTCTACCTGGCTGTCCAGTAAGGATGTTTATGCCTGGCTGTCCAGTAAGGATATTTATGCCTGGCTGTCCAGTAAGGATGTTTCTGCCTGGCTGTCCAGTAAGGATGTTTATGCCTGGCTGTCCAGTAAGGATGTTTATGCCTGGCTGTCCAGTAAGGATATTTCAGCCTGGCTGTCCAGTAAGGATATTTCTGCCTGGTTGTCCAGTAAGGATATTTCTGCCTGGCTGTCCAGTAAGGATGTTTCAGCCTGGCTGTCCAGTAAGGATGTTTATGCCTGGCTGTCCAGTAAGGATGTTTCTACCTGGCTGTCCAGTAAGGATGTTTATGCCTGGCTGTCCAGTAAGGATATTTATGCCTGGCTGTCCAGTAAGGATGTTTCTGCCTGGCTGTCCAGTAAGGATGTTTATGCCTGGCTGTCCAGTAAGGATGTTTATGCCTGGCTGTCCAGTAAGGATATTTCTGCCTGGCTGTCCAGTAAGGATGTTTCTGCCTGGCTGTCCAGTAAGGATGTTTATGCCTGGCTGTCCAGTAAGGATGTTTATGCCTGGCTGTCCAGTAAGGATGTTTCTGCCTGGCTGTCCAGTAAGGATGTTTATGCCTGGCTGTCCAGTAAGGATGTTTCTGCCTGGCTGTCCAGTAAGGATGTTTCAGCCTGGCTGTCCAAAAGGATGTTTTCGCCTGGCTGTCCATTAAGGATGTTTCAGCCAGGATGTCCAGTAAGGATATTTCAGCCAGGATGTCCAGTAAGGATATTTCAGCCTGGCTGTCCAGTAAGGATGTTTCAGCCTGGCTGTCCAGTAAGGATGTTTCAGCCTGGCTGTCCAAAAGGATGTTTCTGCCTGGCTGTCCAGTAAGGATGTTTCAGCCTGGCTGTCCAAAAGGATGTTATTATTATTATTATTATTATGTTTCAGCCTGGCTGTCCAAAATGATGTTTCAGCCAGGATGTCCAATAAGGATGTTTCAGCCTGGCTGTCCAAAAGGATGTTTCTGCCTGGCTGTCCAGTAAGTGTGTGCTTTGCTGCATCTGGTCAGAGTGTGAAATGCCAAACTTCATTGCACCTGTAATATGTCTGTAGATCTATTTGAATGTTTCTTAATAGTAAAAACATGAGATCTGTTTTTTTTTCACTCTGTTTGCTCTTTAAAAAAAGTGTACTGAACACTCCTTGTGTCACACCCTGGTCGTAGTATTTTGTGTTTTTCTTCATGAATTTGGTCAGGCCAGGGTGTGACATGGGTTTTTGTATGTGGTGTGTAGATAGTGGGATTGTAGCTTAGTGGGGTGTTCTAGGTTAGTCTATGGCTGTCTGAAGTGGTTCTCAATCAGAGGCAGGTGTTTATCGTTCTCTGATTGGGAACCATATTTAGGCAGCCATATTCTTTGGTTGTATTGTGGGTGATTGTCCTGAGTGTCTTGATGGCCTTGTTCGATGTATGTTGACACACGTATAGGCTGTTTTTGTTTATTGTTTTGTAGTGTTCGTGTTTACGTTTGTTTAAATAAACATGGATCGCAATCGACACGCTGCAGTTTGGTCCGACTCTCCTTCACCATATGAAAACCGTGACACCTTGCTTGGCTGAAAATGATCAAAGTGGCTTTGATTTTGTCATTATTTTTAACAAGCTACATTTCTAGCGCCTTTGCACTGTTTTAAGTCTTGGTAACTCACCTAATCCACTACCAATGAGATATACACTATATGTACATAAGTATGTGGACACCCCTTCAAATGAGTGGATTTGGCTATTTTAGCCACATCATGGAGTGATGAATTACATTTCACCATCTGGCAGTCCGACTGACGAATCTGGGTTTGGCGGAAGAATGAGAATGCTACCTATGCATTGTGCCAACTGAAAACTTTGGTGGAGGAGGAATATTGGTCTGATGCTGTTTTTTACAGTTCGGGCTAGGCCCCTTAGTTCCAGAAAAGGGAAATAATGCTACAGCATACAATGACATTCTAGACGTTTCTTTCCCCAAACTGGCAACAGCATGACAATGCCCCCGTGCACAAAGCAAGGTCCATACAGAAGGCCTAATCGCCCAACATCAGTGCCCAACATCACTAATGCTCAGAAGGGAAGCATGCCCCTGCAGCAATGTTCCAACATCTAGTGGAAAGCCTTCCCAAAAGAGTGGAGGCTGTTATAGCTGCAAGGTGGGGACCAACTCCATATCAATGCCCATGATTTTGGAATATGTTCAATGAGCACGTGTCCATATATTTTTGATAATGTTGTATAGATGTGCCCATCATGGAGGAGGAATCTCATCATGCCTTACACCTAACACATGTCACACTGGATGACAGTTATGGAAGAAAACACTTAGCATCAGACGACAGACAGACAGACAGACCTGTGTCTGCTACAGTGGTTTACAATAGAAGGGTTTACGGGCTGCTTAGTTTGCTGCCTGAAGTCATTGTAGAGACACCAGACTGTCAACTTTGTTAGCGTGTGTGTGTGTGTGTGTGTGTGTGTGTGTGTGTGTGTGTGTGTGTGTGTGTGTGTGTGTGTGTGTGTGTGTGTGTGTGTGTGTGTGTGTGTGTGTGTGTGTGTGTGTTCATAAGGTTTTTACAGTATATGCAGCTGTCTGTGACTCCTTTCATGTTTTCCATAAACTTTTCCTTTGAGCTGCTGGACAGAGAAGGGCACTCACTGTATGTTTCAATGTTGTGTGTATTCTGTTGCTCTCCAGGACTGTTGTTTCATTTGGAAACACTGTCAGTATCAAAGATTGTATATAGCCGCTCCTGATGAGAATCTTATATACTGTACATGTCACTGGATGGACAGTAAGGCAGTCAGGTAGTCAGTGCTGTCATCTAGTGACCAGCCTGTACAGGCAGGCAGATACAGGAACAATGTCAGGTAGGCGAGCAGGCAGACTGCCAGCCAGATACGGAAAGACCGTCAGGTGGGCGAGCAGACAGACTGCCAGCCAGATACGGAAACACCGTCAGGTGGGCGAGCAGACAGACTGCCAGCCAGATACGGAAACAGCGTCAGGTGGGCGAGCAGACACTGCCAGCCAGATACGGAAACTCCGTCAGGTGGGCGAGCAGACAGACTGCCAGCCAGATACGGAAATTCCGTCAGGTGGGCGAGCAGACAGACTGCCAGCCAGATACGGAAACTCCGTCAGGTGGGCGAGCAGACAGACTGCCAGCCAGATACGGAAATTCCGTCAGGTGGGCGAGCAGACAGACTGCCAGCCAGATACGGAAACTCCGTCAGGTGGGCGAGCAGACAGACTGCCAGCCAGATACGGAAACTCCGTCAGGTGGGCGAGCAGACAGACTGCCAGCCAGATACGGAAACTCCGTCAGGTGGGCGAGCAGACAGACTCTGCAACCAGTCAGATGGTTATCAGGCTCTCTCTGAGCATTGTGTGTTATGAATGCAAACATAAGAGACAGGAGAACAGACTGTAAACAGACACACTTTTGTGTTTTGAGTGTGTGTGTGTGTGTGTGTGTGTGTGTGTGTGTGTGTGTGTGTGTGTGTGTTCATACAGGGAAAAAGCACCATATGGGCAGGCTTTGTAGCTAAATATTTCCCTTCATATTGTGTGTGTTTGTGTGTGTGTGTCCGTGTGTGTGTGTGTGTGTGTGTGTGTGTGTGTGTGTGTGTGTGTGTGTGTGTGTGTGTGTGTGTGTGTGTGTGTGTGTGTGTTCAAACACAAAGAACATTATGCTGGCAAATTAATGAATAACTGGGGTTTGTATGAGAGAAACATAAGTATATGTTTCTTATACCTCCACATCTGACCGGTGAGGTTATAGTGAGGTAGAGTGTCTTATACCTCCACATCTGACCGGTGAGGTTATAGTGAGGTAGAGTGTCTTATACCTCCACATCTGACCGGTGAGGTTATAGTGAGGTAGAGTGTCTTATACCTCCACATCTGACCGGTGAGGTTATAGTGAGGTAGAGTGTCTTATACCTCCACATCTGACCGGTGAGGTTATAGTGAGGTAGAGTGTCTTATACCTCCACATCTGACCGGTGAGGTTATAGTGAGGTAGAGTGTCTTATACCTCCACATCTGAACATTGAGTTTATTTTTCTTTTAACTAGGTAGGCTAGTTGAGAACAAGTTCTCATTTTCAATTGCGACCTCGCCAAGATACAGCCAAGCATTGCGACACAAACAGCAACACATGGAATAAACAAACATGCAGTTAATAATACAATAGAAAAAGTCTATATACAGTGTACAAATTAGGTAAGATAAGGGAGGTAAGGCAATACATAGGCCAAATAATTACAATATAGCAATTCAACACTGGAGTGATAGATGTGCAGAAGATGGTGTGCAAGTGGAGATACTGGGGTGCAAAGGAGCAAAATCAGTAAAATGAATAGTATGGGGATGAGATAGTTGGATGGGCTATTTACAGATGGGCTATGTACAGGTGCAGTAATCTGTGAGCTGCTCTGACAGCTGGTGCTTAAAGTTTGTGAAGGAGATATGAATCTCCAGCTTCAGTGATTTTTGCAGTTTGTTCCCGTCATTGGCAGCAGAGAACTGGAAGGAAAGGTTTCCAAATGAGGAATTGGCTTTGGGGTGACCAGTGAAATATACAGTGGGGAGAACAAGTATTTGATACACTGTCAATTTTGCAGGTTTTCCTACTTACAAAGCATGTAGAGGTCTATCATTTTTATCATAGGTATACTTCAGCTGTGAGAGACGGAATCTAAAACAAAAATCCAGAAAATCACATTGTATGATTTGTAAGTAAATAATTTGCATTTTATTGCATGACATAAGTATTTGATACATCAGAAAAGCAGAACTTAATATTTGGTACAGAAATCTTTGTTTACAATTACAGAGATCATACATTTCCTGTAGTTCTTGACCAGGTTTGCACACACTGCAGCAGGGATTTTGGCCCACTCCTCCACAGAGACCTTCAGATCCTTCAGGTTTCGGGGTTGTTGCTGGGCAATACGGACTTTCAGCTCCCTCCAAAGATTTTCTATTGGGTTCAGGTTCTGGTAACTGGCTTGGCCTCTCCATGACCTTGAGATGCTTCTTACGGAGGCACTCCTTAGTTGCCCTGGCTGTATGTTTTGGGTCGTTGTCATGCTGGAAGACCCAGCCATGACCCATCTTCAATGCTCTTACTGAGGGAAGGTTGACAAAGATCTTGCGATACATGGCCCCATCCATCCTCACCTCAATACGGATGCATAAGGTGAATGCATGCTTCACGGTTGGGATGGTGTTCTTGGGGTTGTACTCATCCTTCTTCTTCCTCCAAACACGGCGAGTGGAGTTTAGAGCAAAAAGCTCTATTTTTGTCTCATCAGACCACATGACCTTCTCCCATTCCTCCTCTGGATCATCCAGATGGTCATTGGTAAACTTCAGATGGGCCTGGACATGCGCTGGCTTGAGCAGGGGGACCTTGCGTGCCCTGCAGGATTTTAATCCATGACGGCGCAGTGTGTTACTAATGGTTTCCTTTGAGACTGTGGTCCCAGCTCTCTTCAGGTCATTGACCAGGTCCTACCGTGTAGTTCTGGGCTGAGCCCTCACCTTCCTCATGATCGTTGATGCCCCACGAGGTGAGATCTTGCATGGAGCCCCAGACCGAGGGTGATTGACCGTCATCTTGAACTTCTTCCATTTTCTAATAATTGCGCCAACAGTTGTTGCCTTCTCACCAAGTTGCTTGCCTATTGTCCTGTAGCCCATCCCAGCCTTGTGCAGGTCTACAATTGTATCCCTGATGTCCTTACACAGCTCTCTGGTCTTGGCCATTATGGAGAGGTTGGAGTCTGTTTGATTGAGTGTGTGGACAAGTGTATTTTATACAGGTAACGAGTTCAAACAGGTGCAGTTAATACAGGTAATGTGTGGAGAACAGGAGGACTTCTTAAAGAAAAACTAACAGGTCTGTGAGAGCAGGAATTCTTACTGGTTGGTAGGCAATCAAATACTTATGTCATGCAATAAAATGCAAATTAATTACTTAAAAATCATACAATGTGACTTTCTGGATTTTTGTTTTAGATTCCTTCTCTCACAGTCAGTTGAAGTGTACCTCGACATGCTTTGTAAGTAGGAAAATCTTCAAAATCGGCAGTGTATCAAATACTTGTTCTCCCCACTGTACCTGCTGGAGCGCGTCCTATGGGTGGGTGTTGATATGGTGACCAGTGAGCTGAGATAAGGCGGGGCTTTACCTTGCAAAGACTTATAGATGACCTGCCAAGTGGGTTTGGGGATGAATATGTAGCGAGGGCCAGCCTACGAGAGCATACAGGTCATAGTGGTGGGTAGTATATGGGGCTTTGGTGACAAAACGGATGGCACTGTGATAGACTGCATCCAATTTGCTGAGTAGAGTGTTGGAGGCTACGCAGAGAGTGTTGAGTGTAGAGTGTTGGAGTGTTGGAGGCCGAAGTCAAGGATCAGCAGGATAGTCAGTTTTACGAGGGAATGTTTGGCAGCATGAGTGAAGGATGCTTTGTTGCAAAATAGGAAACCAAATCTAGAATTTTGGATTGGAGATGCTTAATGTGAGTCTGGAAGGAGAGTTTACAGTCTAACCAGACACTTAGGTATTTGTAGTAGTCCATTTATTCAAAGCCAGAACCGTCCTGAGTAGTGATGCTGGACGGGCGGGCAGGTGCGGGCAGCGATCGGTTGAATGTGCATTTAGTTTTAATTGCATTTAAGAACAGTTGGAGGCAACAGAAGGATAGTTGTATGGCATTGAAGCTCATCTCGAGGTTAGTTAACACAGTGTCCAAAGAAGGGCCAGAAGTATACAGAACGGTATTGTCTGTTTAGAGGTGGATCAGAGAATCACCAGCAGCAAGAGCGATATCATTGATGTACACAGAGAAAAGAGTCGGTCCGAGAATTGAACCCTGTGGCACCCCCATAGAGACTGCCAGAGGTCCGGACAACATGCCCTCCGATTTGACACACTGAACTTTGTCTGAGAAGCAGTTGGTGAACCAGGCGAGGCAGTCATTTGACAAACCAAGGCTGTTGAGTCTGCCGATAAGAATGTGGTGATTGACAGAGTCGAAAGCCTTAGCCAGGTCGGTTGAATACAGCTGCATGGTATTGTCTCTTATTAATGGCGGTTATGATATAGTTTAGGAACTTGAGCGTGGCTGAGGTGCACCCATGACCAGCTCGGAAACCAGATTGCATAGGTATGGTGGGATTCGAACCGGTCGGTGATCTGTTTGTTAACTTGGCTTTCGAAGACCTTAGAACGGCAGGATAGGACAGATATAGGTCTGTAGCAGTTTGGGTCTAGAATGTCTCCCCCTTTCAAGAGGGGGATGACCGGCAGCTTTCCAATCTTTGGGGGTCTCAGACGATACGAGAGGTTCAACAGGCTGGTAATAGGGGTTGCAACAATTTCTGCTGATCATTTTAGAAAGAGAGGGTCCAAATAGTCTAGCCCAGCTGATTTGTAGGGGTCCACATTTTGCAGCTCATTCAGAACATCAGCTATCTGGATTTGGGTGAAGGAGAAATGTGGGAGGATTGGGCAAGTTGCTGTGGGGGGTGCAGGGTTGTTGACCAGGGTAGGGGAGGCCAGGTGGAAAGCATGGCCAGCCTGTCTGTCTGTGGGTCTGTTTGTCGGTCGGAGAGAGAGAGAGAGAGAGAGAGAGAGAGAGAGAGAGAGAGAGAGAGAGAGAGAGAGAGAGAGAGAGAGAGAGAGAGAGAGAGAGAGAGAGAGAGAGAGAGAGAGAGAGAGAGAGAGAGAGAGAGAGAGAGAGAGAGAGAGAGAGAGAGAGAGAGAGAGAGAGAGAGAGAGAGAGAGAGAGAGAGAGAGAGAGAGAGAGAGAGAGAGAGAGAGAGAGAGAGAGAGAGAGAGAGAGAGAGAGAATTAATCATGTTCATTCCAGCTTTCTCTTCTCTGTTTTAAACATAACTGTATGATGTATTTTAAGAGTCTTTGAGGAATTAGAAAGAAAAAACATCTTACCCCCTTTTGATCTTTGTTTCAGGGAGTTTTTCTCTTTGTGAGATGGAGAGATGAGTGTAATTTAAGTCTGCACTTAGATTTCCAAAAGGACTTCACAGATAACATTATGGCTGATAGGAATGTTTTTCTTATCTAAGTTCAAAAAACAAAAGATAGATACATCTTTGATCAAAAACATGAAGTTGCCAGGATCCAGGGTCAGCTCATTCCTCCAAAATCCTAACGTTAACCGTTGGGGTGGGGTGGGGGTGCAAAGATAAGTGCCTTAGATAAGTGTCTAGGGGCATTTGGCTCTTAAGTGGCCCACCCATAGGCAACTATGCACAGCTGAGGAAATTACACATGGGTCACACTTCATTTTCAGATCCTCACCATTTCTGTCTACTGTGTTACTGAATGGACAGCTTTTAAAACACGTAAAAAATAAAGGATTTCATTGAAATGGGACCACTTTGCGGACGACACAACAGTGGTAGGCTTGATTACCAACAACGACGAGACGGCCTACAGGGAGGAGGTGAGGGCCCTCGGAGTGTGGTGTCAGGAAAATAACCTCACACTCAACGTCAACAAAACTAAGGAGATGATTGTGGACTTCAGGAAACAGCAGAGGGAACACCTCCCTATCCACATCGATGGAACAGTAGTGGAGAGGGTAGCAAGTTTTAAGTTCCTCGGCATACACATCACAGACAAACTGAATTGGTCCACTCACACTGACAGCGTCGTGAAGAAGGCGCAGCAGCGCCTCTTCAACATCAGGAGGCTGAAGAAATTCGGCTTGTCACCAAAAGCACTCACAAACTTCTACAGATGCACAATCGAGAGCATTCTGGCGGGCTGTATCACCACCTGGTACGGCAACTGCTCCGCCCTCAACCGTAAGGCTCTCCAGAGGGTAGTGAGGTCTGCACAACGCATCACCGGGGGCAAACTACCTGCCCTCCAGGACACCTACACCACCCGATGTTACAGGAAGGCCATAAAGATCATCAAGGACATCAACCACCCGAGCCACTGCCTGTTCACCCCGCTATCATCCAGAAGGCGAGGTCAGTACAGGTGCATCAAAGCTGGGAACGAAAGACTGAAAAACAGCTTCTATCTCAAGGCCATCAAACTGTTAAACAGCCACCACTAACATTGAGTGGCTGCTGCCAACACACTGTCATTGACACTGACCCCCCTCCAGCCACTTTAATAATGGGAAATTATGTAAATATATCACTAGCCACTTTAAACAATGCTACCTTATATAATGTTACTTACCCTACATTATTCATCTCATATGCATACGTATATACTGTACTCTACATCATCGACTGCATCCTTATGTAATACATGTATCACTAGCCACTTTAACTATGCTACTTTGTTTACTTTGTCTACATACTCATCTCATATGTATATACTGTACTCGATACCATCTACTGTATGCTGCCCTGTACCCTCACTCATTCATATATCCTTATGTACATATTCTTTATCCCCTTACACTGTGTATAAGACAGTAGTTTTGGAATTGTTAGTTAGATTACTTGTTGGTTATAACTGCATTGTCGGAACTAGAAGCACAAGCATTTTGCTACACTCGCATTAACATCTGCTAACCATGTGTATG
Organism: Oncorhynchus keta; assembly: GCF_023373465.1. Taxonomy (NCBI): domain Eukaryota; kingdom Metazoa; phylum Chordata; class Actinopteri; order Salmoniformes; family Salmonidae; genus Oncorhynchus; species Oncorhynchus keta. Next base: position 32,197,030 of record NC_068445.1, read on the forward strand.
TGACAAATAAAATTTGATTTGACTTTTCACCACTTCAACCCTTCAACTGTGTGTGTGGTTAACCCAGATCCCCTTGATGTAAAGCCTGCATCAGCAGAGAAGGTGTGGGTCAGTTCCTGTTATATTCAGCTTGCCAACTCTGTCAAGCGATAGCGTATACATCCGTCTGAATGGGTCAGAGTGAGAGAAGGCCTGGGAACCTGCTGCTGTTGCTCACATGGGATGAACTGGGGTCAACTGGGTCCACTACGGTCTGTATACTGAGCTGAGTAACCACATCAAACACAACAGGTGTCTCCCTCGCTTTCTCTATCTTTTTCCCTCAAATTTTCTCTCACTCCCTTGCTCTCTTCTGGGCTGTGAGAAGACGGATGGACGAGATCTGTCCTTTGAGCTGGATGCCAGACCAAAGCAGGCGAAGGATAAAGAGTGGAGAGGATGTATGGGTGAGAGCAGAGTGCATGTCTCACCCCATAGCACATGATGTACCAGCTGTACAGTACTGCAGGCCAAGGAAGGCTGAACTGAAGTCACAGAGGTCAAACACAGTTACACATACACACTCTCCCTTTCACAGCCAAGCATACACCTGCTTCACCACACGCACCTCACACACAAAGACACACGCATACAAATACACTTCTTCTCTTGCACAAACATAAACACATAGTTGACGTGGGCGTTACAATCAATTTGCCAGACTGGGAGCTTTCCTCTGTGATTCCTTTAAACAAGGACATGTAGTTCTCAACATCAGCATGTCATAAAGGACACACAACAGTTACTGTCATGTCCTTAATGTCATCCTCAGGATACTTCCTTCTCCTAGGCCAAACATCCAGTAGAGGCACTTACCCACTAACCCACACTAACCCCATGCTGATCACACAGACAACACAAACTAACAGGGACCGGTTCAGGAACATTATCACAACCAGGAAATAGTTACAAAATTGACTCTACTACCCCCCCCCGGCCTCTGTACTTTGTTTTCTGTCCCCTGAGCCCTTGGGGGTGCAGCGAGTCATTATGTTTCATAAACACAGACTCACTGGAGGTGACAGCTTTCCCTAACTCCCCTGGCTTTGACATGGCTAGACACATGGTGCTCACCGCCACCAATGGGTGGTTGGATGGATGGATGGTTAGTTGGATAGCACGGGTCTCACAGGGGCAGTTTTACAATCTTCCCCTCTCTCTCTCCCTCCATCCATCTCTCGCTCTTTTATCTTTTTCTGTCTTAAGGTTTGTGGCAGCTGCCCCATGCGTGTGAAATCCTCCAATCCCTGCTGGACAGGTAGCGCCACATGTGAGGCGTTAAAGGACTCTCAGAGCTCTGCGTCCCCGGTTACCAGCTGCACGCGACAGCTGCCCAGGAAAATATCTGGTTTCATGTGGTTTTTATACTGTTGGTTTTGGATGCGTAGTAAAAAAACATATATTTATAATTCCCCACCCGACTTATGAGACAAGGACAGTTTGACTGTCATGGACAGAAGGACAGTTCACTTGTGTAACTGACACCAAGCTTTGCACACTGACTCATCCAGTACAGCATGTTAAAGGAAATAAAAGCCTCTGACTAAAACAGCTCTTACACTCCTCTTCTGGAGGGAAAATCCCCTGGGTATAATCTTTTGAAAAGACAAGACCTTACTCATATAAATGACCTACGACATCGAAATAAAGAAAACTTAGTGTGTCTTGCTTTTTTCCAAAAGAGGTCCTTCAGTGATGTACTGTACATTAACATGATTCAATGCAGTTAACACATCATCTACCACCTGTAAACAGCTCTGTGGTCTTTAACTGGGATAGAGTGAGATAATCAGGAAAAGAATGAGTGGTAGTCAGATAAGGAGAAAGAGAGACATCAGACAGGATGCCCTTGTTACCCTGTGTAGTAGGACAGTGGTGCCAACACAATAATCCCAAAGCAACGGAAAGTAATCCGATTACGCTACTAAATTTGGGTAATCCAAAAGATACGATATTGATTGCAATTTTGGACAGGTACAGTAACTAGTAACGGTAACAGATTACGTTTAGAAAGCAACATGACCAACCGTGTGTATGTGTTTGTGTATGTGTATGTGTTTGTGAATGTGTATGTGTATGTGTGTGTGTGTGTGTGTGTGTATGTCCAATTGTGTGTGCTTGTGTAATACTGTCCTCTTAACCTACTAATTGCCTTGCTTCTGCAGCCTCCTGCAGTGTCTATGTAATTTGTATTTGTGTTTATTATGGATCCCCATTAGTTCTTACCAAGGCAGTAGCTACTCCCTCTGTGGTCCTGAAAAATGAAGGCGGTTATACAATTTGAAAAACATTACAATAATTACAGAATTCACATCACAATAAGTGTGGGGCCTCAGGCCCATACTCAACTACCACATATCTATAACACAATGTCTCTGGCCCTGCCTGACAAGGACACTTTAAGATGCATGGAGAATAGGACTGCTGCTAAGGAGATAAGGACGAAGATGAGAACTCTGGTGATGACACAGACCTATAAATAACAGTTGCTCACTTTATCCCCTGTCTGGGTTTATCTCAAAGATTACAAACAGGATAAAATATTGAGCCAAGCATGTTGTCGTCGTATTTTACATTTGTTCTATGTTTTACCTCCTAAATTGGAAATTGTATGATTGACTGGCCATGAAATTTGACTAATCTTCATGACTCCATATTCCTTGAACACAAAGCTAGGCATAAGCAAGTCTTCAGATCTAAGGCAAGGTTAGTCATATCGCTTATCGAACCACCTCTGCTCCATTCTTCATATCAGTGAAATATTGCCAATCATTTCAGACATGTACTGCAGTAGCTGGGAGTGTCATCTACAGATCCACCACAGACATCACATCACTGGAGGGAAACATTCCCCACACCAGCCCAGGTGAGATCACCTGTAAAACAGACAGACATCTTAGTTACACACCCAGTCTACAGGAATGTGGCATTCAGAGATGTATTATCTGGATTCTTCATCAGATGATTGAAAGTTGAAATGTAAGGAGGGATACTAAACAAAAATGTAAATGCAACACGCAACAATTTCAAAGATTTAACTGAGGTACAGTTCATATAAGGAAATCAGTCAACTGAAATAAATTCATTAGGCCCGAATCTATGGATTTCACATGACTGGGAATACAGATATGCATCTGTTGGTCACAGATATCTTTAAAAAGAAAGGTAGGGGCGTGGATCAGAAACCAGTCAGTATCTGGTGTGACCACCATTTGCCCAATGCAGCAGGATAAAGCTCCTTCGCATAGAGTTATTCAAGCTACTGATTGTGGCCTGTGGATTGTTGTCTCACTCCTCTTTAATGTCTGTGTGAAAGTTGATGGATATTGGCGGGAACTGGAACACGCTGTCGTACGCGTCAATCCAGAGCATTCCGAACATGCTCAATGGGTGACATGGGGCCGTGCATTATTATGCAAAACATGAAGTGATGGCGGTGGATGAATGGCACGACAATGGGCCTCAGGATCTAATCACAGTATCTCTGTGCATTCATATTGTCATCAATAAAACACAATTGTGTTTTTTTGTCCGTAGCTTAAGCCTGCCCATACCATAACCCCAATGCCACCATGGGGCACTCTGTTCACAACGTTGACATCAGCAAACCGCTCGCCCACACAACGCCACACAAGCTGTCTGCCATCTGCCCGGTACAGTTGGGATTTATCCATGAAGAGCACACTTGCCGACTGAAGTTGGTTACAATGTCGAACTGCAGTCAGGCCAAGACCCTGGTGAGGATGACGAGCACTACCTTCCTGCAGTCAACATGCAAATTGCATGCTCCCTCAAAACTTGAGACATCTGTAGCATTGTGTTATATGGCAAAAATGCACATTTTAGAATGGTCTTTTGTTGTCTCCAGCACAAGCTGCACCTGTGTAATGCTCATGCTGTTTAGTTGATATGGATTATCTTGGCAAATGAGAAATGCTCACTGACAGAGATGTAAACAGATTTGTGCACAGTATTTTAGAGAAATAAGCTTTTAGTGAGTATGAAAAATGTCTGTGATCTTTAATTTTAGCTCATGAAACATGGGACCAACACTGTTGTGTTTATATTTTTGATTAGTATATGTTTGCTGGTGGTGGTTCACAGTGTGAAAACAGACCTGTGAGTTTAGCTCTTATTAGCTCCTCATTCAGGACATTCATGAACACCCACTGGTCTTAGCTACCTGGTGTGTTTATTTTATCTTCATTTAACTAGGCAAGTCAGTTAAGAACAAATTCTTATTTACAATGACTGCCAAACCCAGATGACTCTGGGCCAATTGTGCACCGCCCTATGGGACTCCCAATCACAGCTGGCCTAGATTCGAACCAGTTGTGTCTGCAGTGATGCCTCAAGCACTGATATGCAGTGCATTAGACCGCTGTGCCACTCGGGAGCATTTGCGCATGTGAGAGAGTTTCTGTGTGTGTGTCTGGTGTACACGTTGGTTGCGCCTGAGCGGGCGCAGACTTGAGCTTGTGTGTCTGGACATGTTCTCTTCTACAGCTGTAGGCTGGAAACATGACCTCTCACATTTCACTGCCACTGGAGCAGACTGGTAACTGCACTGTGTGTGTGTGTGATGAACATATTGGCTGGACAGTATCAGAACCTTATTTTCAGAGGTGTTGTCAGAGGGGTGGCAGGGTGGGCACCGCCCCTTCCTGAAATATGATTGTGCCCCCCCACACACCCCAAATTCTCATCGGGTCAGAGCGTTGTCAATCTGGAGAGAAAAAAAAACAAATGTCCGCTCCTAGCGGGTAGGACAAACAGGGCTGTTTCTGTCGTTCTCCCACTAATTTAGCCCTAACTTTTTAATGGTTGCAGCCCCCATTAAAATACTCCTAGAAACGCCCCTGCTTATTTTGAGACAGTGTTAGGTATCACATGATCTAGCTGGGTGGACGACCACAGACTTAGCAGAATTAAGGGAGATGTGTCACATAATATTCCATGATTAACACTCCACCCCTACAGGTCCACTTCCTCGTCTCCGCAAACAGTCCATTGGAGGAAAAGGGATGAAAAACAAACGTTAGCATGGAAAAACCCTGATGCCGAGTCCCAGCCTGCCAGCCTGCCAGCCTGCCTGCTGACTCCCTGCCTTTCTGCCTGCTAGCTGAAAAACTCCCTGATGTTGTGTGTGTGTATATCAGCTGTTGTTGTGAGGGACTTATTTTGTCTTCTCAGGCCTGATCTGGACATAGTAATGTGTGTGTGTGCGCGCGTGTGTGTGTGCGTGCATGTGTTCTGTTTCCCTGAATTGGCAGGGTTTTCATCTTTAGTGTTTCTGACACATGGGAAATTCTAGTTGTAAATCAAAATAAGGCAGAACAATAAGTACCCACAAACAGTCGGCTTGATCAATGTTATAATTAAGAAACTACTCAGTATTAAGCAGTCCCTGGTTTTAAACCCATACTTTCCTTTCATTGACTTGGGCAGCACTGTACATAAAGGTTTTTCTTGTTCTTTGACATGTTCTGCACTGGGGGTTGAAAACATCCCTTCCAGACACAAGCTTTCTGTCCCCAAACAACATCAAGCTGAACAGGATCCAACCTGGTAAACTTTGAATACAATAGTGCTGGTAAAGATTATCACCAAATGCATCTTCTTGAAAACATCCTTTTAGCCACACAAACTCATCCTCTTTGATTAACCAAGTACATCAAAGCTCCAGTAGCTAGCTGACTTGTCAGGGGGAGTCCTCTAACTCTACTGGATATCAGGGGGAGTCCTCTAACTCTACTGGATATCAGGGGGTCCTCTAACTCTACTGGATATCAGGGGGAGTCCTCTAACTCTACTCGATATCAGGGGGGTCCTCTAACTCTACTGGATATCAGGGGGAGTCCTCTAACTCTACTGGGTATCAGGGGGGTCCTCAAACTCTACTGGATATCAGGGGGAGTCCTCTAACTCTACTGGATATCAGGGGAGTCCTCTAACTCTACTGGATATCAGGGGGAGTCCTCTAACTCTACTGGATATCAGGGGAGTCCTCTAACTCTACTGGATATCAGGGGGAGTCCTCTAACTCTACTGGATATCAGGGGGAGTCCTCTAACTCTACCGGATATCAGGAGCAGTCCTCTCACTCAACTGGATATCAAGGGGAGTCCTCTAACTCTACTGGATATCAGGGGGGGGGGGTCCTCAAACCCTACTGGATATCAGGGGGAGTCCTCTAACTCTACTGGATATCAGGGGGAGTCCTCTAACTCCACTGGATATCAGGAGGAGTCCTCTCACTCAACTGGATATCAGGGGGAGTCCTCTAACGATACTGGATATCAGAGGGGTCCTCTAACTCTACTGGATATCAGGGGGTCCTCTAACTCTACTGGATATCAGGGGGCTCCTCTAACTCTACTGGATATCAAGGGGAGTCCTCTAACTCTACTGGATATCAGGGGGTCCTCTAACTCTACTGGATATCAGGGGGAGTCCTCTAACTCTACTGGATATCAGGGGGAGTCCTCTAACTCTACTGGATATCAGGGGGGGTCCTCTAACTCTACTGGATATCAGGGGGTCCTCTCACTCTACTGGATATCAGGTGGAGTCCTCTAACTCTACTGATATCAGGGGGTCCTCTAACTCTACTGGATATCAGGGGGCTCCTCTAACTCTACTGGATATCAAGGGGAGTCCTCTAACTCTACTGGACATCAGGGGGTCCTCTCACTCTACTGGATATCAGGTGGAGTCCTCTAACTCTACTGGATATCAAGGGGTCCTCTAACTCTACTGGATATCAGGGGGCTCCTCTAACTCTACTGGATATCAAGGGGAGTCCTCTAACTCTACTGGATATCAGGGGGTCCTCTAACTCTACTGGATATCAGGGGGAGACCTCCAACTCAACTGGACATCAGGGGGGGTCCTCTAAATCTGCTGGATATCAGGGGGCTCCTCTAACTCTACTGGATATCAAGGGGAGTCCTCTAACTCTACTGGATATCAGGGGGTCCTCTAACTCTACTGGATATCAGGGGGAGTCCTCTAACTCTACTGGATATCAGGGGGAGTCCTCTAACTCTACTGGATATCAGGGGGAGTCCTCTAACTCTACTGGATATCAGGGGGTCCTCTCACTCTACTGGATATCAGGTGGTCCTCTAACTCTACTGGATATCAGGGGGTCCTCTAACTCTACTGGATATCAGGGGGCTCCTCTAACTCTACTGGATATCAAGGGGAGTCCTCTAACTCTACTGGACATCAGGGGGTCCTCTCACTCTACTGGATATCAGGTGGAGTCCTCTAACTCTACTGGATATCAAGGGGTCCTCTAACTCTACTGGATATCAGGGGGCTCCTCTAACTCTACTGGATATCAAGGGGAGTCCTCTAACTCTACTGGATATCAGGGGGTCCTCTAACTCTACTGGATATCAGGGGGAGACCTCCAACTCACCTGGACATCAGGGGGGGGTCCTCTAAATCTACTGGATATCAGGGGAGTGTCATCTAACTATATTGGACATCAGGGGGAGTCCTCTAACTCTACTGGATGTCAGGGGGAGTCCTCTAACTCTACTGTATATCAGGGGGAGTCCACTAACTCTACTGGATATCAGGGGGAGTCCTCTAACTCTACTGGATATCAGGGGGTCCTCTAACTCTACTGGATATCAGGGGGCTCCTCTAACTCTACTGGATATCAAGGGGAGTCCTCTAACTCTACTGGATATCAGGGGGTCCTCTAACTCTACTGGATATCAGGGGGAGACCTCCAACTCAACTGGACATCAGGGGGGTGTCATCTAACTTTACTGGATATCAGGGGGAGTCCTCTTACTCTACTGGACATCACGGGGAGTCCTCTAACTCTACTGGATATCAGGGGGAGTCCTCTAACGATACTGGATATCAGAGGGGTCCTCTAACTCTACTGGATATCAGGGGGTCCTCTAACTCTACTGGATATCAGGGGGCTCCTCTAACTCTACTGGATATCAAGGGGAGTCCTCTAACTCTACTGGATATCAGGGGGTCCTCTAACTCTACTGGATATCAGGGGGAGTCCTCTAACTCTACTGGACATCAGGGGGTCCTCTCACTCTACTGGATATCAGGTGGAGTCCTCTAACTCTACTGGATATCAAGGGGTCCTCTAACTCTACTGGATATCAGGGGGCTCCTCTAACTCTACTGGATATCAAGGGGAGTCCTCTAACTCTACTGGATATCAGGGGGTCCTCTAACTCTACTGGATATCAGGGGGAGACCTCCAACTCAACTGGACATCTGGGGGGGTCCTCTAAATCTACTGGATATCAGGGGGGGTCCTCTAACTCTACTGGATATCAGGGGGTCCTCTCACTCTACTGGATATCAGGTGGAGTCCTCTAACTCTACTGGATATCAGGGGGTCCTCTAACTCTACTGGATATCAGGGGGCTCCTCTAACTCTACTGGATATCAAGGGGAGTCCTCTAACTCTACTGGACATCAGGGGGTCCTCTCACTCTACTGGATATCAGGTGGAGTCCTCTAACTCTACTGGATATCAGGGGGAGTCCTCTAACTCTACTGGATATCAGGGGTAGTCCTCTAACTCTACTGGATATCAGGGGGAGTCCTCCAACTCTACTGGATATCAGGGGGGTCCTCTAACTCTACTGGATATCAGGGGCGTCCTCTAACTCTACTGGATATCAGGGGGAGTCCTCTAACTCTACTGGATATCAGGGGGGTCCTCTAACTCTACTGGATATCAGGGGAGTCCTCTAACTCTACTGGATATCAGGGGGTCCTCTAACTCTACTGGATATCAGGGGGAGTCCTCTAACTCTACTGGATATCAGGGGGAGTCCTCTAACTCTACTGGATATCAGGGGGAGTCCTCCAACTCTACTGGATATCAGGGGGGTCCTCTAACTCTACTGGATATCAGGGGGTCATCTAACTCTACTGGATATCAGGGGAGTCCTCTAACTCTACTGGATATCAGGGGGAGTCCTCAAACTCTACTGGATATCAGGGGGAGTCCTCTAACTCTACTGGATATCAGGGGGGTCCTCTAACTCTACTGGATATCAGGGGGGTCCTCTAACTCTGCTGGATATCAGGGGGAGTCCTCTAACTCAACTGGACATCAGGGGGGGTCCTCTAAATCTACTGGATATCAGGGGGGAGTCATCTAACTTTACTGGATATCAGGGGGGTCCTCTAACTCTACTGGATGTCAGGGGGAGTCCTCTAACTCTACTGTATATCAGGGGGAGTCCTCTAACTCTACTGGATATCAGGGGGAGTCCTCTAACTCTACTGGATATCAGGGGGAGTCCTCTAACTCTACTGGATATCAGGGGGGTCCTCTAACTCTACTGGATGTCAGTGGGAGTCCTCTAACTCTACTGTATATCAGGGGGAGTCCTCTAACTCTACTAGATATCAGGGGGAGTCCTCTAACTCTACTGGATATCAGGGGGAGTCCTCTAACTCTACTGGACATCAGGGGGAGTCCTCTAACTCTACTGGATATCAGGTGGGTCCTCTAAGTGTACTGGATATCAGGGGGAGTCCTCTAACTCTACTGGATATCAGGGGGAGTCCTCTAACTCTACTGGATATCAGGGGGAGTCCTCTAACTCTACTGGACATCAGGGGGTCCTCTCATTCTACTGGATAACAGGGGGAGTCCTCTAACTCAACTGGATATCAGGGGGTCCTCTAACTCTACTGGATATCAGGGGGAGTCCTCTAACTCTACTGGACATCAGGCGGAGTCCTCTAACTCTACTGGATATCAGGTGGGTCCTCTAAGTCTACTAGATATCAGGGGGAGTCCTCTAACTCTACTGGATATCAGGTGGGTCCTCTAAGTCTACTGGATATCAGGGGGAGTCCTCTAACTCTACTAGATATCAGGGGGAGTCCTCTAACTCTACTGGATATCAGGTGGGTCCTCTAAGTCTACTGGATATCAGGGGGAGTCCTCTAACTCTACTGGATATCAGGGGGAGTCCTCTAACTCTACTGGATATCAGGGGGAGTCCTCTAACTCTACTGGACATCAGGGGGTCCTCTCACTCTACTGGATATCAGGGGGAGTCCTCTAACTCAACTGGATATCAGGGGGTCCTCTAACTCTACTGGATATCCGGGGGGCTCCTCAAACTCTACTGGATATCAGGGGTCCTCTAACTCTACTGGATATCAGGGGGGAGTCATCTAACTTTACTGGATATCAGGGGGAGTCCTCTAACTCTACTGGACATCAGGGGGAGTCCTCTAACTCTACTGGATATCAGGGGGAGTCCTCTAACTCTACTGGATATCAGGGGGAGTCCTCTAACTCTACTGGATATCAGGGGGGGGGGTCCTCTAAATCTACTGGATATCAGGGGGGAGTCATCTAACTTTACTAGATATCAGGGGGAGTCCTCTAACTCTACTGGACATCAGGGGGAGTCCTCTAACTCTACTGGATATCAGGGGGAGTCCTCTAACTCTATTGGATATCAGGGGGAGTCCTCCAACTCTACTGGACATCAGGGGGAGTCCTCTAACTCTACTGGATATCAGGGGGAGTCCTCTAACTCTATTGGATATCAGGGGGAGTCCTCCAACTCAACTGGATATCAGGGGGAGTCCTCCAACTCAACTGGACATCAGGGGGAGTCCTCTAACTCTATTGGACATCATGGGGAGTCCTCTAACTCTACTGGATATCAGGGGGAGTCCTCTAACTCTACTGGATATCAGGGGGAGTCCTCTAACTCTACTGGATATCAGGAGGAGTCCTCTAACTCTACTGGATATCAGGGGGAGTCCTCTAACTCTACTGGATATCAGGAGGAGTCCTATAACTCTCCTGGATATCAGGGGGAGTCCTCTAACTCTACTGGATATCAGGAGGAGTCGTATAACTCTACTGGATATCAGGGGGAGTCCTCTAACTCTACTGGATATCAGGGGTAGTCCTCTAACTCTACTGGATATCAGGGGGGTACCTCTAAATCTACTGGATATCAGGGGGGAGTCATCTAACTTTACTAGATATCAGGGGGAGTCCTCTAACTCTACTGGACATCAGGGGGAGTCCTCTAACTCTACTGGATATCAGGGGGAGTCCTCTAACTCTACTGGATATCAGGGGGAGTCATCTAACTCTACTGGATATCAGGGGGAGTCCTCTAACTCTACTGGATATCATGGGGGTCCTCTAACTCTACTGAATATCAGGGGGAGGTCCTGTAACTCTACTGGATATCAGGGGGGAGTCATCTAACTTTAGTGGATATCAGGGGGGTCCTCTAACTCTACTGGATATCAGGGGGGTCCTCTAACTCTACTGGATATCAGGGATGTCCTCTAACTCTACCGGATATCAGGGGGAGTTCTCTAACTCTACTGGATATCAGGGGGGTCATCTAACTTTACTGGATATCAGGGTGGTCCTCTAACTCTACCAGACATTACATAAGTGCACACTGAGCTTTAGCTCAGAGAATAAAGGTAAAGAGAGAATCTAACCTATTTGAATTAATCTCTTTCCCTACATGTCTTTCTCCTGGGTATTTGTACTACTGTAAGTGGAGTGGACTGACGCCTATTGTGTTTGAAACCCAGACTTGTGCTCTCCACTTGTGCATTAAATGTAGACTCAGCAATATGATTTAGACTCAGAAAGTAAACAGCATAGTGGGTCTATTTCCCCAACATCTAAGAGCGTTGAAGCACAAGGCTCAACTTCTTCGCTTTTTCAGTGCCCTGGCTACCCTAGCACATGCGCAAGATACTGTTTTCTGACTGTGTGAGTGCGAGTTCTTGAAAGTCACTTCTATCTGGGATGCTGCTCATGGCACCATCATTTTGTTGAGTCCTCTGGGGAGTATTTGCCTTCGAGGCTATCATACTGCTGCAATCTGCACTGGGATGGACAACATGCTCCTGTGAAGACTTGTAAAACACTGCAAGTCTTTAAGGAACATTTGTTGTTCTCTGCTCCACAGTTAACATTGACCTCCATGTACTGCAAAGCTGCCTTTGGTACAATTGTCCTCCTAACACATCTAAGAGATAGACATTAGGGTGATCTGTGAGCCAAGCCAACTGGACACGCTGTGTCAAACAGCCAAGGCGTAGCCCTCACAGACTCTGGAGGAAAAGAGACATGACCATATTCCACACATAAAAACAGAATGACCATGACTCATCATCAATGATCTATTCATATCTCTTATCTGAGATGACCTGTTATGTCTAAAAATAGCAGCTTTATATCAGGTCTGGAATGGGCTGTCAGAATAAACTGAGAATCAGCTGTGAGAATAGGCTGAATGTTAGAATGTTGGGACATTAACTGAAAGGTTGCTAGATTGAATCCACGAGCTGACAAGGTAAAAATATGTTGTTCTGCCCCTGAACAAGGCAGTTAACCCACTGTTCCCCACTGCTGAAGATGTTGATTATGGCAGCACCCTGCACCTCTCTGATTCAGAGGGGTTGGGTTTCATGTGGAAGACATTTCAGTTGAATTCATTAATTTGTACAATTGACTAGATATCCCCTATTCCCCTATTTGGGGAGTTTCTCCAATTCTTCTCTGCAGATCCTCTCAAGCTGTCAGATTGAATGGGGAAGGTATACCTTCACACCAGTCTGAAGTCCTTAGTGCTTTGGAGCAGGTTTTCATCAAGGCTCTCTCTGCACTTTCCTCCCTTCATGTTTTCCTCGATCCTGACTAGTCTCCCAGTCCCTGCCGCTGAAAATCATCCCCACAGCATGATGCTGCCACCACCATGCTTCACCGTAGGGATGTTGTCAGAGGTTTCCTCTTGATATGAAGCTTGTCATTCAGGACAAAGAGTTCAATCTTGGTTTCATCAGACCAGATAATCTTGTCTGAGAGTCCTTTAGGTGCTTTTTGGCAAATTCCAAGCGGGCTGTCATGTGCCTTTTACTGAGGAGTGTCTTCCGTTTTGCCGCTCTACCATAAAGGCCTGATTGGTGGAGTGCTGCAGAGATGGTTGTCCTTCTGGAAGGTCCTCCCATCTCCACAGAGTGACCATTGTGTTTTTTGTCACCTCCATGACAAAGGCCATTCTCCCCCGATCACTTAGTTTGGCCAGGCGGCCAGCTCTAGGTAGAGTCTTGGTGGTTCCAAACTTCTTCCATTTAAGAGTGATGAAGGCCATTGTGTTCTTGGGGACCTTGAATGCTGCAGACATGTTTTGGTACTGATCTGACATGCACTATCAACTTTGGAACCTTATATAGACAGTTGTGTTCCTTTTACAAATCATGTCCAATCAATTGAATTAACCACAGGTGGACTCCAATCAAGGTGTAGAAACATCTAAAGGATAATCAATGTAAACAGGATGCACCGGTTTTCAATATCGAGTCTCATAGAAAACGGTCTGAATACTTATCCAAATAAGGTATTTCTGTTTATAATTTTTTAGAAATATGCAAACATTTCTCAAAACCTGTTTTCGCTTTGGGAAGGGGCTTGAATACTTTCCGAATGCACTGTATACAGTCTTAACTGTCACAACAAACTATTACTGTTCTCGTTTACTTGTTGTATCACAGAAGCTGATTTTTCCATGTAGGTCAAGCTTTCTGCTAATATGTTTCATGGGATATTTAATTTCTCAAAATAGACACTCTAATGTACTTGTCCTATTGCTCAGTTGTGCACCCACTCCTCTTTCTATTCTGGTTAGGGCCAGTTTGTGCTGTTCTGTGAAGGGTGTAGTACACAGCGTTGTACAAAATCTTACATTTCTTGGCAATTTCTCACATGGAATAGCCTTCATTTCTCAGAATAAGAATAGACTGACGAGTTTCAGAAGAAAGGTCTTTGTTTCTGGCCATTTTGAGCCTGTAATCAAACCCACAAATGCTGATGCTCCAGATACTCAGCTAGTCTAGAAAAGGACAGTTTTATTGCTTCTTTAATCACACAACAGTTTTCAGCTGTGCTAACATAATTGCAAAATGATTTTCTAATGATCAATTATCTGTTTTAAATATAATAAACTTGGATTAACTAACACAATGTGACATTGGAACACAGGAGTGTTCTGTACTACATAGGCCGCTGTATGCCTATGTAGATATTTCATTTAAAAAATCAGCCGTTTCTAGCTACAATAGTCTTTCTCAATATATTTCTGATCAATTTGATGTTATTTTAATGGACAACAAAATGTGCTTTTCGTTCAAAAACAAGGACATTTCTAACTGACCCCAAACTTTTGAATGGTAGTGTATATAATTGAGTTAATAAATGTGTGTGCAAACATGCTCTCTTTTTTGCTCTCTCGGTTAAGGCAGCTCCAAAATGCAGGTGTTTCAGTCATGCTCAGTGCTTTCTGTGGTGGTGGGGCGGCCAGCGGAATATGCAGAGGGTAGGGGTTGGTAATGTTCTCTAGTTACGCCACGATTACCTCAGTGTTCTGTCACTCATGGGACACTACATAACAGCAACATCTAAAGGGAGAGCTAGAAAGTTGAAGCCCCTTGGGTGCTGCCATATATTTTACATTAGAAGTGCCTATCCAACAAGGCTCAAGGTCATTGGACACAGATAAAATGATGTCAAATCACATTATATCTGCTGTAGCTTTGATTGGACAGATTATGTTTTTAAATACTTTAAAAATCTTAGGTAGCAAGTTAGACAAGCAGACATCATCGTGAATCAAGTCGACAATCCTTTTCAATACTTGTCATATGAAGAGAAATTATACATAAAACGTATCGGTGCTCATTTGCCATTGGACATAAACATTACACAAGTTGGAAATCGCAAATTCAACAATGATTTGTTTGGAAGGAATCAGCGGCTAACTGCAACATTGCAAAGCAATCACTAGCCTGCTATTACACAGAGAGAGTGTGTGGTCCAAGTCTGGGTTTCAGGGTCTCTTTTCCAAGTTGAAAACGATAAACATTCACATGCAACACCATCGGCCAGAAAAGGTTGAATACATTGGCCATGCTGTCAATCCAGCATGACTTCTGCCATGTTCAAAACAACTGGAAAACTCTGAATTGAAAAATCTCAGACCTCAGTTAGTTCAAAACAACTGAGAACTCTAAATAAAATGAGCTCCGACTCCTTCTAGAGCTCCGACCTGAAGAAAACTGACGTCATGATTCAACCTTGTTTTTTTTAAAATTCCCAGTTGTCTTGAAAGCACCATAAATCCAGAGAATGACAGATTTTGATGACAAAGTATGACCGCTGCATCACCTTCCTGTTCAAATGAGCACAGCACAACGAGGTGAGTCCAAATATGTATTGTGTGTTGCTGCATAAATTATGTAATATGCCAGGCAGATATCTATACTGTAGCTAAGAAAGTAATACTAAGTGTATGTTGTGTAGTAAGTTGATAGTAGCCCATATGCCTCACCCTAATAATTTGGTCCCTTTTCCCATATTAACTTAGCCTACTGTTCTGAATTTGTGATGCACGTATAGCCTATAGCCTGTTTTAGAGAAATGTCATAATTGAATGTTGTAAGAGATTTCTTTGTCTGCTTATATGCCCCTTTATTCAGCCTACTTTTCTGACTTGGTGTACAGGGAGAATAAGACGGGCCCATGTTCTGAATTGTGTCGCTGTACATTTCAAAAGCAATGACTTTGACCATTTGAAGAAAATCAAAAACAGACAGTAGATGTCTCATTCCCAGTCTCTGAACCTCCCCTCCTTGACTACACAGCCCTGGAGGCAGAGTATTTCTTTCTGTCTGGGCCCTGAGCCTCCATTGACGTAAGAGAGGACCCCTCTCCCCAGCTGCAGTGGGTGTAGTTGATGCCTTTCCTCTCCTCATCAAGGTCTTTAGTCTTTAACATCTGATCATTGCGAGGACAGAGCAGGGCTCCGTGGCACTGACAGAGACTGTTGCCAGAGCCGAGTGGGGAAGTACGTAATGAAAAACAAAAGCAAAGCCAGTCACCGAACATACACCCCCCCCACACCACACACACACACACACACACACACACACACACACACACACACACACACACACACACACACACACACACACACACACACACACACACACACACACACACACACACACACACACACACACACACACACAAACAGGGGTTCAGCAGCATCCTCTGGGGGTGTTCTACAGATGTGTGCTTGTACACTCACTCCGATCTGATCTGCTGTTTGTGTTTAATGTTCTCTGTTGCCTTGTGTGGCATTAGTACAAGGCTCTCTTTGTGTGAGTAGGCTGACTGTACTGTACTGTACTGTACTGTACTGTACTGTACTGTACTGTACTGTACTGTACTGTACTGTCTGGCTGCACAGGCGTCTGACTGGGGATATATAGTGCATGCTAGGATCATCTGCTTAATCTGGAGATTAGGTGAAGTTAGTACACACACATACACATCTATGCATGCCTCCACCTGGGTAAATCAGTTCACCTGGCCTGTTAGACAGGTGGCATGTACTAACCCTGGATACCATGTAATCCTAAGGTTAACCATCAGTGGCAGTAAATCAGGAAAGCCCCATTAGTATAGGCCAGTGGTTACATCTATTTCAGGGAAGTAAGATATCATATCATCAGTTATCAAATCTCCCCCTATCTGAGATATCTACTGCAGCCCTAATCCTCCACATACAACACCCATTCTGCCAGTGACATTCCGTTAAAGGTCCCCAAAGCAAACACATCCCTGGGACGCTCATCTTTTCAGTTTGCTGAAGCGAGCGACAGTACTGGACAGTATATATAATGCATTTAATGGCCTCCCGAATGGTGCAGCTGTCACGTTCTGACTGTAGTTCCTTTGTTTTGTCTTTTGTTTTAGTATGGTCAGGGCGTGAGTTGGGTAGGTTGTCTATGTTAGTTTGTCTATGATTTTCTATTTCTGTGTTTGGCCTGGTATGGTTCTCAGTCAGAGGCAGCTGTCAATCGTTGTCCCTGATTGAGAACCATATTTAGGTAGCCTGTTTTCCATTGTGTTTTGTGGGTGGTTGTCCTGGGGCATGGTCCTAGGGCTCAGGTCCTCCGAGAGAGAGAAAGAAAGAGAGAAGGAGAGAATTAGAGAACGCACACTTAGATTCAGACAGGACACTGAATAGGACAGGAGAAGTACTCCAGATATAACAAACTGACCCTAGCCCCCCGACACATAAACTACTGCAGCATAAATACTGGAGGCTGAGACAGGAGGGGTCAGGAGACACTGTGGCCCCATCTGAAGACACACCCTGCTCTATTCTTTCCTCTCTTACCCTCTACCCCTTTTAAGTTCCCCTTCCTACCTCCCACCCTCCTCCTTCCCACCTCCCACCCATTTCCCTTTCTCAGCTCAGGTATATTTCCCTCTCTCAGCTTAGGTAGATATACCTCTCTCAGCTTTGGTAGATTTCCCTCTCACAGCTCAGATAGATTTCCCTCTCTCAGCACAGCAGAGAGGATAAACATATAAAACACAGGCTCATAATCTGACAGAGTGGGATTAGAAGACACACACCCATTCCAAAACCCTCCATAACACACATAACGTCGCTTTTCAACCGATCGCTGCCGCACCTGCCCGCCCATCCAGCATCTCTACTCTGGACAGTTCTGACTTAGAATATGTGGACTACTACAAATACCTAGGTTTCTGGTTAGACTGTAAACTCTCCTTCCAGACTCACATGAAGCATCTCCAATCCAAACTTAAATCTAGAATTGGCTTTCTATTTTGCAACAAAGCATCCTTCACTCATGCTGCCAAACATTCCCTCGTAAAACTGACTATCCTGCTGATGCTTGAATTCGGCGATGTCATTTACAAAATAGCCTCCAACATTCTACTCAGCAAATTGGATACAGTCTATCACAGTGCCATCCGTTTTGTCACCAAAGCCTCATATACTAACCACCACTGCGACCTGTATGCTCTCGTTGGCTGGCCCTCGTTACATATTTGTCGCCAAACCCACTGGCTCCAGGTCATCTATAAGTCTTTGCTTGGTAAAACCCCACTTTATCTCAGCTCACTGGTCACCATAGCAACACCCACCGGTAGCATGCGCTCCAGTAGGTATATTTCACTGGTCAACCCCTCGGTTGGCCGCCTTTCCTTCCAGTTCGCTGCTGCCAATGACTGGAACAAATTGCAAAAATCACTGAAGCTGGAGACTCATATCTCCCTCACTAACTTTAAGCATCATCTGTCAGAGCAGCTTACAGATCATTACACCTGTACACAGCCCTTCTTTAAATAGCCCACCCAACTACCTCACATCTATTACTCCAGTGTTTAATTGCTACATTGTAATTATTTCGCCACTATGGCCTATTTATTGCCTTACCTAACTAATCTTTCTTCATTTGCACATACTGTATATAGATTCTGGGGCAGGACCCCAAAACCAAAATGTGAATTATACAGTGAACTTCTGCGGGTTAAACATTTTTTCACAGGTATTTTTTATGTCCCTAAAAGTCATGTTTTTTAACGTTATGCATTTTAATGTGGCTTGAACACAACCATGTTTTCATCTGATTGTCAAACAAATCACTTAAAAAAGGAGGCTACCTGTGCATGTTGGTCCACTCCAACTGAATTCCAGCATCCAAACAGTTCTCTGTGCACCCACCATTTGAAATGATTGGAAAGAGACATCGGTTACAAAACATCAAAATGTGTAATTACATTTGGCAACTGTCATTAAGCCTACCCTCTTGTAGCCTGAATGAATTTATGCTTCATGTTGACAAATGGACCTTTTTCTAAAAGGAAGGTCAGGACAACTGAAAAGGGGCTGTAATACAGAAAGCAAACACAGCTGTGTCTGTCCTGATCTCAACGCAGGAGGAAACTGTGAAGACCCAGTTGATACAATGTTACAAGTTCGCTAGTGGGCTGGACCCAGTTAATACAATGTAGGAAGTTCACTAGCTGGCTGGACCCAGTTAATACAATGTTGGAAGTTCACTAGCTGGCTGGACCCAGTTAATACAATGTAGGAAGTTCACTAGCTGGCTGGACCCAGTTAATACAATGTAGGAAGTTCACTAGCTGGCTGGACCCAGTTAATACAATGTAGGAAGTTCACTAGCTGGCTGGACCCAGTTAATACAATGTTGGAAGTTCACTAGCTGGCTGGACCCAGTTAATACAATGTTGGAAGTTCACTAGCTGGCTGGACCCAGTTAATAGAATGTTATAAGTTCGCTAGCTGGCTGGACCCAGTTAATACAATGTAGGAAGTTCACTAGCTGGCTGGACCCAGTTAATACAATGTTGGAAGTTCACTAGCTGGCTGGACCCAGTTAATACAATGTTGGAAGTTCGCTAGCTGGCTGGACCCAGTTAATACAATGTTGGAAGTTCACTAGCTGGCTGGACCCAGTTAATACAATGTTGGAAGTTCACTAGCTGGCTGGACCCAGTTAATATAATGTTGGAAGTTCACTAGCTGGCTGGACCCAGTTAATACAATGTTGGAAGTTCACTAGCTGGCTGGACCCAGTTAATACAATGTTGGAAGTTCGCTAGCTGGCTGGACCCAGTTAATACAATGTTGGAAGTTCGCTAGCTGGCTGGACCCAGTTAATACAATGTTGGAAGTTCACTAGCTGGCTGGACCCAGTTAATACAATGTTGGAAGTTCACTAGCTGGCTGGACCCAGTTAATACAATGTTGGAAGTTCACTAGCTGGCTGGACCCAGTTAATACAATGTTGGAAGTTCGCTAGCTGGCTGGACCCAGTTAATACAATGTTGGAAGTTCACTAGCTGGCTGGACCCAGTTAATACAATGTTGGAAGTTCACTAGCTGGCTGGACCCAGTTAATACAATGTTGGAAGTTCACTAGCTGGCTGGACCCAGTTAATACAATGTTGGAAGTTCACTAGCTGGCTGGACCCAGTTAATACAATGTTGGAAGTTCACTAGCTGGCTGGACCCAGTTAATACAATGTAGGAAGTTCACTAGCTGGCTGGACCCAGTTAATACAATGTTGGAAGTTCACTAGCTGGCTGGACCCAGTTAATACAATGTAGGAAGTTCACTAGCTGGCTGGACCCAGTTAATACAATGTTACAAGTTCGCTAGCTGGCTGGACCCAGTTAATACAATGTTGGAAGTTCACTAGCTGGCTGGACCCAGTTAATACAATGTTGGAAGTTCACTAGCTGGCTGGACCCAGTTAATACCATGTTGGAAGTTCACTAGCTAGCTGGACCCAGTTAATACCATGTTGGAAGTTCACTAGCTAGCTGGACCCAGTTAATACCATGTTGGAAGTTCACTACCTGGCTTGTCCCAGTCAATACAGTACAGACAGCGAGAGACAGAGACAGGTGGTGTAGCGAGATGAATGCGATTGAAAGAACCTGAGCCAACTGTAACTGGTTTAAACCATGACATGGAGGTGGGGGTGTTCGTTTCATATGAAATAAGCTTTAATTTTCATATTTACCTCTTTAGCAGTACAACCTAGGATTTTAAACAAATAGAAGAATGGTTAAATTAAAGACCCACAAAGTTTTTTGCAAGTAATTCACACTTTACTCAAGACCTACCAGGTTTTGTCCCCAATCACTTCTAAAACCAAAGTTGCACCCCTGGTCATTACCACTCTCACCATGTCAAAATACAGGGTATACAAAACATTAGGAACACCTTCCTAATACTGAGTTGTGTGTGTGTCCTTGTGATTTAGTGTGTGTGTGTGTGTTAAAGTGAATGGCATCTCTGGAATGTCTCCTCATCCCTAGCGCTGACGTCTGATCTAAGACGATAGAAACAAATTCCTTCAGTCTCCTCCATAATCAGAGAGGGTTAGGGTTAGGAGAGGGTTAGGCTTAGAGAGTTGGAGAGGAACAGTACAATTTACTGTAAAGGACTTTCACTATTTCAACTATCTGCGAATTAATAAAGCTGCTTGAAAAATATTATTTTCATAATGTCCATGTAATCATATTGAGATTTATATTCCGATTGTTAATCTTGTAAGAGAAGCTCATTTTCACAGCTCACAGTATAATAATGGTGTATGTACCATGCCATATGGAACTTAAAAACTGTTGACATAGACAGGGACAGAGAGAGGGACATAGACAGGGACAAAGAGAGAGAGAGAGAGAGAGAGAGAGAGAGAGAGAGAGAGAGAGAGAGAGAGAGAGAGAGAGAGAGATAGAGGATGAGACAGAGACAGAGACAAAGACAGAGAGAGAGAGAGAGAGAGAGAGAGAGAGAGAGAGAGAGAGAGAGAGAGAGAGAGAGAGAGAGAGGATAGAGACAGAGAGAGAGAGGGATAGAGAGAGAGAGAGAGAGGGGGATAGAGGATGAGACAGAGAGAGAGAGAGAGAGAGAGAGAGAGAGAGAGAGAGAGGGATAGAGGATGAGACAGAGAGAGAGAGAGAGAGACAGGGGCAGACATAGGAAGAGAGAGACAGAGATAGAGACAGACAATGACTGAGAGAGACCAAGAAATACAGAGAGAGACCAAGACATACAGAGAGAGAGACCAAGACATACAGAGAGAGACCAAGACATACAGAGAAGGACAGAGAAAGACCAAAACATACAGAGAGAGACCAAGACATACAGAGAGAGACCAAGACATACAGAGAGGGACAGAGAGAGACCAAGACATACAGAGAGAGACCAAGACATACAGAGAGAGACCAAGACATATAGAGAGGGACAGAGAGAGATCAAAACATACAGAGAGAGACCAAGACATACAGAGAGAGACCAAGACATACAGAGAGAGACCAAGACATACAGAGAGGGACAGAGAGAGACCAAGACATACAGAGAGAGACCAAGACATACAGAGAGGGACAGAGAGAGACCAAGACATACAGAGAGAGACCAAGACATACAGAGAGAGACCAAGACATACAGAGAGAGACAGAGACATACAGACAGAGACAGAGACATACAGACAGGGACATACAGAGAGAGACAGGGATAGAGACAGAGACATACAGAGAGGGACAGGGATAGAGACAGAGACATACAGAGAGAGAGGAGACAGAGAGAGAGACATACAGAGACAGGGACAGAAAGAGACAGGGAAAGGGACAGACAGACAGACAGACAGACAGACAGACAGACGGACAGACGGGCAGACGGACAGACGGACAGACGGACAGACGGACAGACAGACAGACAGACAGACAGACAGACAGACAGACGGACAGACGGGCAGACGGACAGACGGACAGACGGACAGACGGACAGAGGGACAGACAGACGGACAGACGGACAGACAGACAGAGGGACAGACAGAGACAGCAGGCTGGTGACTCAGTCGCTGTGGGCACCATCAGAGCAGCATACCTGGAGAGAGTGAAATGGTGTGAAATAACTCAGCATCCTGCATGTGTATATATGTGTGCGTATGTGTGTGTGTATTTGTGTGTATATGTGTGTGTGTATGTGTGTGAATATGTGTGTGTGTATGTGTGTCCAGTTATTGTTAATGCAGCAGGGGAGGCTCAGGCTGCTATAACAGGAAATCCCCACTCTAACACACCACACTGTGGGAGTTTACTATAAGTCCCATCTGTCTCTTGGTCTCTTTATTGGTCACAGAAGAGAAAGGCCATTGACTGTAAACCTCAAAGGGGACTTTGGAGATTTATTCACAATAATAATAATAATTGCATTTTGACAATTATTCTCTCTCTGTTATTTATTCCAGTACTGAAAATGCAGTAACCAGGTTTCCATCCATCCAACACATGTGATAGAAAATGTCACAACAGGCCTGATGGAAACCGCAAATTTGTCAGTAAACTTTCCAAATCTCGACAAAACAAAATACGCTAGGTTTGATTTTTTGGTGTCAATAAAATTAATTATGCGAGAAATGGTGGTGGAAACACTTGCCAAATATTTATACCTATAACCATTACATTGAAGTGAATTGGGAGTCACGCAATCATATGTTGTGTGGTTCTCCCACTAAGACTCAGGAAAGCATGAAGTTTATTAGGCTACAGATGAAGTAAATGATGATGAACTTCACAAGGTGGTGCACGGCGATGAGCATGATGCTCCTTTCCAATAAATATTGAGGGTTTTATTCTGGTGACATGATGATGATTGATGCTTGGCTGCTGTTTGACAAATTAAAATAATCTTGCTCTTTTGGCCATAACAATTTCCTCATGTAGGCTATACCCGCACTGTATCTGTGAGCTGTTGGCTAGAGCACACGTATCAAGAACAGTGCGTACATTCACTATATACTGTCAGGCAATTGCTTTTGTGACAAAACCATCAGTAAGGATCTACGGGATCGGTGTCCCTATCCCGGGGTGGTTGTTGCTAACGTGAGCTAATGTGACTAGAATGACGTTGTAATCAACAGCAAACTTTCCAGGACATAGACATATCTTATATGGCCCGCAACTTTAACTTCTAATCTATCTGCACTTTCCAATTTATAGTTACTATTACAGATAGTAGATTATGATTTTGTTGTTGTTTGAATATGCATGTTTTTTTTAGTTTTTCAGATCTTTTACCAGATCTAATGTGTTATACTCTCCTACATTAATTTCTCATTTCCACAAGCTCCAAAGTCTTTCCTTTCTAATAGTATCAGGATTATGCCTGTCCTTGCTTCAGATCCTGAGCTACAGGCAGATAGATGTCATTTCAAGTGAAAATTGAAAAAAAGGGTCCGATCCTTAATTAAGAGGTTTTAACTTTTGATTTTTTACATGGGAATTAAACACAAAACTTTATTTTTGCAACAACTTTTATCTGCAACGAGTCAATTTGATAGAAACACATCTCTGGTAGGAAAATGAACATATTTTATTTATGCAGATTTTAGAATATTCACAAGAAAATCTGTCACCAATTGGATGGAAACATAGGTTTTGAAGAGAACTTAACACAGTGTTTAACTGGTCATGAGGGCTGATGGTGACCCATCAACCACAAAGAAGGAGATACTGGGGTGATTTGGCATTGCTTATCTACAGGCACATCAGGGTTGGCCTTGGTGTGTTTGTCTGTGTTTGTGTGTGTGTTTTTGAGGGGACAGCTGTGTTTTGTGCTCCATCCTTCCCCCTCTCAACTTCCCTAGCTACCTCCCCTCCTCTCCCTTCTTCTGCCCTCCCCAGCCCACCCTACCCTTCCCCTCCCCTCCTCTCCTCCCTTCTTCTGCCCTCCCCTCCTCTGCCCACCCCACCATTACCATCCTCTCCTCTCCTCTCCTCTCCTCTCCTCTCCTCTCCTCTCCTCTCCTCTCCTCTCCTCTCCTCTATGACAGATGTATACATTGTGTGCAGCTGTGCTCTCACCTGTTGAGTGAGAGGTAATGAGACGCAAAGTCTCAGGCTACACACACACACACACACACACACACACACACACACACACACACACACACACACACACACACACACACACACACACACACACACACACACACACACACACACACACACACACACACACACACACACACACACACACACACACACACACACACACACACACACTGACCTGATTCCAGCCAACATCTCTCAAGTAAAACACATTCACCATGATGCTGTATGCCGGTGGCTCATTCTGTATGTCACTGTGTATGATTGAACATCTTTTTCTGTTCATCCTGAGTGCCTACATCAAGAGGTGCATGCGGAATTCTTCTCAGCTCTCACACGGCAGCAGAAAAACATGCCAACATTCAGACACAATGTGTTAGAATATATATTTATCTGTCTGCATGTATGAATAACATTATAGGCAATGCATCCCAATTACTGAAGAAGAGGAGTGAATATTCCACACACGGCAGAATACTGACTTGCCTAGTTAAATAAAACTGGTCTGACTCACCTCTGTCACTGTTCAGTGGTGCAGCTGCTACCTTTGTCTGCGTGCTACAGAGCATCTAACAAACCACATTGTTCTTTGAATCAACCCTTACTGTATTTACCCCACTCTTTCTTTATTTTATTTTCTTCTCTGTGCTTTATTTGCTGTGTAAGCAACCAGAGTCAGAGCCTGGGGCTGTTTAACAGCATGTGGGATATGAGTTGTAAAAGAAAGAATGATTGAAAGAAAAAAAGAAAGGAATAAAGCAAGAAAGAAAGAAAGAAAAAGAAGGAAGAAAGAAAAGGTGTAAGTATCAAAGAGTTGGAGAGATGGAGACAGAGAGGAGAGAGAGAGTCACCTGCTATGTGTGATGCGGTTAACCAGCTCAGTTTAGATGGTATTGTACCCAATGAACCCAGTCTCAACCAGCCAATCAACCACTCACGGCTAGGCAATCAGCCAACCAGCAGCAAGACAATTGAGCACCAGGTGGGAGACATCAACAGCTGTTACCCCACCATTGAAAAAGGGTGTGTCTGTCCAAAGCCCAGATTCCCAAAGCCAAACAACACTCCAACTCCCTTCCCCCCCGTTTGCCCCAGCTAAGAAGCTCATGCTTCCAATTTGCCCTTCAACCTTCCTCCTCCCCTCCCCTCCTCCCTCCCCAAGCCTCAGATCCCTCTATCGTTCCATACCTCCTCCCTGTTCCTCCTTTAACACCACACCTACCTGAGAACATGAAAGTCAAATGCTCCTCAGATCTTTAGTCAGCGTTGTCTTCTTCTGTCTACCTGTCTTTAGATCTTTAGAGGAAGGAGCCTTTACTTTTTCTCTTTCATATCTCTTGTTTTTCCTTTTTTTGTCAACTGGCAAAAGAAGAAAGTTATCCTTTTCCCTTCCTCATTTCCTAACGTCCTATGATCTTGGATGGACAGACGCACACAGTCATAAACAGTACATGGTTGGACACGCACAGACGCACCCCTGCATGCACAGCCATGGGCACACACAGCCATGGACACACACACAGCCATGGGCACACACAGCCATGGACACACACACAGCCATGGGGACACACAGCCATGGGCACATACAGCCATGGACACACACAGCCATGGACACATACAGCCATGGGCACACACAAACATGGACACACACAACCATGGACACAAACAGCCAAGGACACACACAGCCATGGACACATATTCATGCACACAAGCAACCACGCACATGGGCACACGCACACACAAATACACACACACACACACACACACACACACACACACACACACACACACACACACACACACACACACACACACACACACACACACACACACACACACACACACACACACACACACACACACACACACACACACACACACACAAATGCATGCACACACATACACACACACACACTCTGTTGAGTAGACAGCGTAAGGAACATCTGGAGGGCTCTGACTACAAAGTAGGCGTCACGGTGGAAATATGTTCTAATGAGGCCTAATGCTGCCACAATGGAGGCCCCACCTTCTGTATAGACACTAATCCTTTGTGTGTGTGTGTGTGTTTTTGTGTGTCAGTGTGAGTGTGCGTGCGTGTGTGTCTGTGAACACGCATGTCTCTCCCTAAACTGAATACCCATATGCTGGCTCCTTTCAACTCATTCATCAAGGCTTGGTAAACAATCTCCAGGATCCAAGAGCTTCAGGGTCGGCTGTTTAAACATATTCCTTTAGTGTGCGTTTACGTAGGGTCAGCCAAGTCACAAGCTGTAGTGTAAGAGCAGTTAGCTGAAAACAAAGAGGTGGGGTTACAGAGCTGATTGGGGATGTCATTGTTGGCAGGGAAGAGAGGAAGAGAGGAGGAGAGGGGTAGGAAAAACTGAATTTATGAGCCAATAGGCGAGGGTTTTACAGGGCTGGTGGTCATGCATACTATTGTAAATGTATGTGTTGGAGTGTACTGGTCCTTCTTTACATCCATGTCTATGACAAATTCCACTAGCCTAGAACCTTCCACTGGTCCAGAACCTTTCACAGGCCCAGAGCTTAATTCTAAGTGAATTGATTTCATTTGCAGGTGTAGACATAAAGTATTCATGATTTTTTGGGACAAATCCCCCCCAAAAAATTTAAACACACTGCAAGTGAACACTAGTCTGATAAATATAAATGGCCTTCCATGCCTCTGGATCAGGCTACGGTTCAGGCTGGGATTTGTGAGTGCCGCAGTGGGGACAAGGGGGACTTCTGAGGGCTCTGGTATTTCTGCCGACTCACTGTGACTCACTGTCCCTGTGAGTCACCTCCCATAAAGCCCCTCTGACTGGATTTACCTAACTCTTTACCCCTGGTCTGTAATCCAGCCATGGAGGAGGTACCACAGCTCACAGTCTCTAATAACAGGACTCTATGGCCTTATTGTTCTATTTTTAGAATCACACCACTTGCTGGTGTCACAGTGATGCCTTTAAGTCGGTAAAATAACAAACTCTTTGTTGTGTTTTCAGTAGACTTATGACGACTTGAGATTACATAACAATATGTGTAGAGTTGTATAATGCTCGGATTTGTGTTTATGTTCATCATGTGATGGAGCATATTGTAATGATCCAAAAAACATTCTTTACCCCAGGAAGATCCCGAGGGATCCAAAAACATTACTTACCCCAGGAGGATCCTGAGGGATCCAAAAAACATTACTTACCCCAGGAGGATCCTGAGGGATCCAAAAAACATTACTTACCCCAGGAGGATCCTGAGGGATCCAAAAAAACATTACTTACCCCAGGAGGATCCTGAGGGATCCAAAAAACATTCTTTACCCCAGGAAGATCCTGAGGGATCCAAAAAACATTCCTTACCCCAGGAAGATCCTGAGGGATCCAAAAAACATTCCTTACCCCAGGAGGATCCTGAGGGATCCAAAAAACATTCCTTACCCTAGGAAGATCCTGAGGGATCCAAAAAACATTCCTTACCCCAGGAAGATCCTGAGAGATCCAAAAAACATTCCTTACTCCAGGAGGATCCTGAGGGATCCAAAAAACATTCCTTACCCCAGGACGATCCTGAGGGATCCAAAAAACATTCCTTACCCCAGGAGGATCCTGGGGGATCCAAAAAACATTCCTTACCCCAGGAGGATCCTGAGAGATCCAAAAAACATTCCTTACTCCAGGAGGATCCTGAGGGATCCAAAACATTCCTTACCCCAGGAGGATCCTGAGAGATCCAAAAAACATTCCTTACTCCAGGAGGATCCTGAGGGATCCAAAACATTCCTTACCCCAGGAGTACGTGAAATAGTGTTTCCCATACAAACACCATGTTTATGATGCCCATGTTAGTCAAGCATATGATGCAATGTGCTCAATCACATGATGAACAGCAACACAACCCATAGACACATACAGGTAGGCTATCTCTATATTTGCCTCATGATGGGGGGCCAATTCAATCAAAGCGTGCCTGTAGCTGGATCGTGTTCACTAGGCACCAGGTGAAAGAAAACGGACTGAAACAGGGAGGGGACAAGCTGAAGTTGTCCAATAAGAAAGGCTGGTTTGATGTTGCTTTGCAAAACGTTTTGCTACCATGTGCACTATTGAGCAGGATCCTGCAGTGTGACTTGTGGGTGTTCATCAGGCCAGTGAGAGGACCCTGTCTGCACTTTCCTCTGTAATCTCTTTCTGGTCATACTCTGCAGAGAGGCAGCCATGCACGCAGAGTTACAGAGAACTAGGAAGTGGGTGAAAGTTGATTGGCTGTTCATTTGGTAAGAGCAGGCCATGCTTCCATATAGAGTACAGTACACACAGTTACACACAGGGCAGGAGTCCTTGGCTGAAGCCTATCCCCTTCTCCTTCACATAGATGGAATCTCTCTCTCTCTTAAACCAATTTCAATTTCAATTCAAGTCAATTCAATTGAAGGGCTTTAATGGCATGGGAAACATACTGTATGTTTACATTGCCAAAGCAAGTAAAATAGATAAAAAATAAAAAATAATACACTCACAAAGTCCCAAAAGAATAAAGACTTTCAAATTTCATATTTTGTACAAATAGTTAAAGTCTGAAAGGGAAAAAAACTACATAAATATGGGTTGTATTGGTGTTTGTTCTTCACTTGTTGCCCTTTTTTGTATTTTAGTTATTTATTTTATTTATTTTTATTTCACCTTTATTTAACCAGGTAGGCTAGTTGAGAACAAGTTCTAATTTGCAACTGAGACCTTGCCAAGATAAAGCATAGCAATTCGACACAAACACCAACACAGAGTTACACATGGAGTAAACAAAACATAGTCAATAATACAGCAGAACAAAAGAAAACAAAAAGTCTATGTACAGTGAGTGCAAATGAGGTAAGATAAGGGAGTTAAGGCAATAAATAGGCCATGGTGGCAAAGTAATTACAATATAGCAATTAAACACTGGAATGGTAGATGTGCAGAAGATGAATGTACAAGTAGAGATACTGGGGTGCAAAGGAGCTAGATAAATCAATAAATACTGTATGGGGATGAGGTAGGTAGATAGATGGGCTGTTTACAGATGGGCTATGTACAGGTGCAGTGATCTGTGAGCTGCTCTGACAGCTGGTGCTTAAAGCTAGTGAGGGAGAAATGAGTCTCCAGCTTTAGAGATTTTTTGCAGTTCGTTCCAGTCATTGGCAGCAGAGAACTGAAAGTAAAGACGACCAAAGGAGGAATTGGCTTTGGGGGTGACCAGTGAGATATACCTGCTGGAGTGCGTGCTACGAGTGGGTGCTGCTATGGTGACCAGTGAGCTGAGATAAGGCGGGGCTTTACCTAGCAGAGACTTGTAGATAACCTGTAGCCGGTGGGTTTGGCGACGAGTATGAAGCGAGCGTACAGGTCGCAATGGTGGGTAGTGTCTGGGGCTTTGGTGACAAAACGGATTGCACTGTGATAGGCTGCATCCGGTTTGTTGAGTAGAGTGTTGGAGGCTATTTTATAAATGACATCACCGAAGTCGAGGATTGGTAGGATGTTCAGTTTTATGAGGGTATGTTTGGCAGCATCAGTGAAGGATGCTTTGTTGCGATATAGGAAGCCAATTCAAGATTTAATTTTGGATTGGAGATGCTTAATATGAGTCTGGAAGTAGAGTTTACAGTCTAACCAGACACTTAGGTATTTGTAGTTTTCCACGTATTCTAAGTCAGAGCCGTCCAGAGTAGTGATGCTGGACTGGTTAGCAGGTGTGGGCAGGGATTGGTTTAATAGCATGCAGTTAGTTTACCATGCGTTTAAGAGCAGTTGGAGGCCACGGAAGGAGAGTATGGCATTGAATCTTGTCTGGAGGTTAGTTAATACAGGGTCCAAAGAGGAAGAAGTATACAGAATGGTAGAGGTGTACCAGAGAATCACCAGCAAGAGCAACATCATTGATGTATACAGAGAAGAGAGTCAGCCAGAGGATTGAACCCTGTTGCACCACCATAGAGACTGCCAGAGGTCCGGACAACAGGCCCTCCCATTTGACACACTGAACTCTATCAGAGAAGTAGTTGGTAAACCAGGCGAGGCAATCATTTGAGAAACCAAGGCTGTCGAGTCTTCCAATAAGAATGTGGTGATTGACAGAGTCGAAAGCCTTGGCCAGATCAATGCATACGGCTGCACAGTAATGTTTCTTATCGATGGCGGTTAAGATATCGTTTAGGACCTTGAGCGTGGCTAAGGTGCACCCATGACCAGCTCTGAAACCAGATTGCATAGCAGAGAAGGTATGGTGAGATTCAAAATGGTCGGTAATCTGTTAGTTGACTTGGCTTTCGAAGACCTCAGAAAGGCATGGTAGGATAGATATAGGTCTGTAGCAGTTTGGGTCAAGAGTGTCCCCCCCTTTGAAGAGGGGGATGACCGCAGCTGCTTTCCAATATTTTGGGAATCTCAGACGACACGAAAGAGAGGTTGAACAGGCTAGTAATAGGGGTGGCAACAATTTCGGCAGATAATTTTAGAAAGAAAGGGTCCAGATTGTCTAGCCCGGCTGATTTGTAGGGGTCCAGATTTTGCAGCTCTTTCAGAACATCAGCTGAACGGATTTGGGAGAAGGAGAAATGGGGAAGGCTTGGGCGAGTTGCTGTTGGG
This sequence comes from Oncorhynchus keta, assembly GCF_023373465.1. Lineage (NCBI taxonomy): Eukaryota > Metazoa > Chordata > Actinopteri > Salmoniformes > Salmonidae > Oncorhynchus > Oncorhynchus keta. The sequence continues at coordinate 32,228,003 of NC_068445.1, forward strand.
GGTGCAGTGCTGTTGACCGGGATAGGAGTAGCCAGGTGGAAAGCATGGCCAGCCGTAGAAAAATGCTTATTGAAATTCTCAATTATGGTGGATTTATCAGTGGTGACAGTGTTTCCTATCTTCAGTGCAGTGGGCAGCTGGGAGGAGGTATTCTTATTCTCCATGGACTTTACAGTGTCCCAGAACTTTTTTGAGTTAGTGTTACAAGAAGCAAATTTCTGCTTGAAAAAGCTAGCCTTGGCTTTTCTAACTGCCTGTGTATAATGGTTTCTAGCTTCCCTGAACAGCTGCATATCACGGGGGCTGTTCGATGCTAATGCAGAACGCCATAGGATGTTTTTGTGTTGGTTAAGGGCAGTCAGGTCTGGGGAGAACCAAGGGATATATCTGTTCCTGGTTCTACATTTCTTGAATGGGGCATGTTTATTTAAGATGGTTAGGAAGGCATTTAAAAAAATATCCAGGCATCCTCTACTGACGGGATGAGATCAATATCCTTCCAGGATACCCCGGCCAGGTCGATTAGAAAGGCCTGCTCGCTGAAGTGTTTCAGGGAGCGTTTTACAGTGATGAGTGGAGGTCGTTTGACCGCTGACCCATTACGGATGTAGGCAATGAGGCAGTGATCGCTGAGATCTTGGTTGAAGACAGCAGAGGTGTATTTAGAGGGGAAGTTGGTTAGGATGATATCTATGAGGGTGCCCGTGTTTAAGGCTTTGGGGAGGTACCTGGTTGGTTCATTGATAATTTGTGTGAGATTGAGGGCATCAAGTTTAGATTGTAGGATGGCTGGGGTGTTAAGCATGTTCCAGTTTAGGTCGCCTAGCAGCACGAGCTCTGAAGATAGATGGGGGGCAATCAGTTCACATATGGTGTCCAGAGCACAGCTGGGGGCAGAGGGTGGTATATAGCAGGCGGCAACGGTGAGAGACTTGTTTTTAGAGAGGTGGATTTTTAGTTCAAATTGTTTGGGTACAGACCTGGATAGTAGGACAGAACTCTGCAGGCTATCTTTGCAGTAGATTGCAACACCGCCCCCTTTGGCAGTTCTATCTTGTCTGAAAATGTTGTAGTATGGAATTCAAATTTCAGAATTTTTGGTGGTCTTCCTAAGCCAGGATTCAGACACAGCTAGAACATCCGGGTTGGCAGAGTGTGCTAAAGCAGTGAATAGAACAAACTTAGGGAGGAGGCTTCTAATGTTAACATGCATGAAACCAAGGCTATTACGGTTACAGAAGTCATCAAAAGAGAGCGCCTGGGGAATAGGAGTGGAGCTAGGCACTGCAGGGCCTGGATTCACCTCTACATTGCCAGAGGAACATAGGAGGAGTAGAATAAGGGTGTGGCTAAAAGCAATAAGAATTGGTCGTCTAGAACGTCTGGAACAGAGAGTAAAAGGAGGTTTCTGGGGGCGATAAAATAGCATCAAGGTATAATGTACAGACAAAGGTATGGTAGGATGGTATGGTAGGATGTGAATACAGTGGAGGTAAACCTAGGTATTGAGTGATGAAGAGAGAGATATTGTCTCTATAAACATCATTGAAACCAGTCATTGCATGTGTGGGTGGTGGAACTAATAGGTTGGATAAGGTATAGTGAGCAGGACTAGAGGCTCTACAGTGAAATAAGCCAATAAACACTAACCAGAACAGCAATGGACAAGACATATTGACATTAAGGAGAGGCATGCTTAGTCGAGTGATCAAAAGGGTCCAGTGAGTGGAGAGGTTGGTTGGGGTCACGGCGGTTTAGACAGCTAGCCAGGCCATCGGTAGCAAGCTAGCATAGGATGGAGGTCTGTTATTAGCCACCTCTTGCGTTCCGTCAGTAGATTAGTGGGGTTCCGTGTGGTAGAGGGATTCATCCAAATCACACAACAACAACAAAAATAAAAACAATAGATATAGTTATAGAGGCCCAAGAAAACATAATAATAATAAAAATAAATAAATTGTCCGATTGTCTATTCAGATAGCAGCCGGTAAGACAGCTAATGGTTAGCAGGCCGCAGATGGGCGTTCAGGTAACGTCGCGACGGAGGAGCCAGCCGGATCTCCTTCGGGTAGATAACGTCGGCAGTCCAGTTGTGAAGGCCCGGTGGGGCTCCGCGTAGGCAGTAAAACGGGTCCGAATAGGTGAATGCAGCCCAGGAGTGATTGATGGAACTCAGGAGTGATTGACGGAGCTGGCTAGCTCCGGGATAATTGATGTTTGCTCCGGAATCGACAAAAGCCAATAGTCACACGGATAGCAGCTAGCTAGCTGTGAGATCCAGGTATGAATGTCCAGAGAGCAGTTGAAATTCAGGGACATGGAGAGAAAATTTGGTCCGGTATGTTCCGTTCCGAGCCGCGCTGCGCTGCGCCGTACAAAACTGGCGATAGATTTTTGAGCTAAAGGATAGCTGATGACCACAAACCGTGGTTAGCTGAATACTAACGATTTGCCAGTAAAGAAGCTAACTAGCTTCTGAACTAGCTTCTGATTAGCTTCTGGATTAGCTTCTCGGCTAGCTTCTGGATTAGCTTCTGGGCTAGCTTCTGGCTAGCCCCTGGCTAGTTTCTGGCTAGCTTCTTGGAGTTTCTGGCTAGCTTCTTGGAGGATTACAGATTTGAGGTAAATAATACTTTTTTATAAATATAAATTGGTGAGGCGGGTTGCAGGAGAGTGTTTTGAAGATGAGTTGATGGAAAATAAAAATAAAATGTACGTGAAAAAAGTTGTAAATATACAAGACGAGGACAAAAGACGTCTGAACTGCTATGCCATCTTGGTACAAGATGGTACAAAATACGTGACTGGCAGGCTCGATTCGGTCTTATGTAGCAAAATTTCAAAATGTGTTTTTTACATTGGACAAAAGTAGAGACTCAGAGCAAGAAAATTATATATCAAACACTGCAGTTGAGGAACTTTGCTTTGAAAGTTGCTAAACTTGGAACCTCAATTTTGAGAAAATGTCCCTGAATGTTTTGGTACACCTAAAATCAAATCAAATCAAATCAAATGTATTTATATAGCCCTTCGTACATCAGCTGATATCTCAAAGTGCTGTACAGAAACCCAGCCTAAAACCCCAAACAGCAAACAATGCAGGTGTAAAAGCACGGTGGCTAGGAAAAACTCCCTAGAAAGGCCAAAACCTAGGAAGAAACCTAGAGAGGAACCGGGCTATGTGGGGTGGCCAGTCCTCTTCTGGCTGTGCCGGGTAGAGATTATAACAGAACATGACCAAGATGTTCAAATGTTCATAAATGACCAGCATGGTCGAATAATAATAAGGCAGAACAGTTGAAACTGGAGCAGCAGCACAGTCAGGTGGACTGGGGCATTGTGTCAGGTAGTCCTGGGGCACGGTCCTAGGGCTCAGGTCCTCCGAGAGAGAGAAAGAAAGAGAGAATTAGAGAGAGCATATGTGGGGTGGCCAGTCCTCTTCTGGCTGTGCCGGGTGGAGATTATAACAGAACGTGGCCAAGATGTTCAAATGTTCATAAATGACCAGCATGGTTGAATAATAGTAAGGCAGAACAGTTGAAACTGGAGCAGGAGCATGGCCAGGTGGACTGGGGACAGCAAGGAGTCCTCATGTCAGGTAGTCCTGGGACATGGTCCTAGGGCCCAGGCCAGTTGAAACTGGAGCAGCAGCATGGCCAGGTGGACTGGGGACAGCAAGGAGTCATCATGTCAGGTAGTCCTGGGGCATGGTCCTAGGGCTCAGGTCCTCCGAGAGAGAGAAAGAAAGAGAGAAGGAGAGAATTAGAGAACGCACACTTAGATTCACACAGGACACCGAATAGGACAGGAGAAGTACTCCAGATATAACAAACTGACCCTAGCCCCCGACACATAAACTACTGCAGCATAAATACTGGAGGCTGAGACAGGAGGGGTCAGGAGACACTGTGGCCCCATCCGAGGACACCCCGGACAGGGCCAAACAGGAAGGATATAACCCCACCCACTTTGCCAAAGCACAGCCCCCACACCACTAGAGGGATATCTTCAACCACCAACTTACCATCCTGAGACAAGGCCGAGTATAGCCCACAAAGATCTCCGCCACGGTACAACCCAAGGGGGGCAACCCAGACAGGCCGACCACAACAGTGAATCAACCCACCCAGGTGACGCACCCCCCAGGGACGGCACGAGAGAGCCCCAGCAAGCCAGTGACTCAGCCCCCGTAACAGGGTTAGAGGCAGAGAATCCCAGTGGAAAGAGGGGAACCGGCCAGGCAGAGACAGCAAGGGCGGTTCGTTGCTCCAGAGCCTTTCCGTTCACCTTCCCACTCCTGGGCCAGACTACACTCAATCATATGACCCACTGAAGAGATGAGTCTTCAGTAAAGACTTAAAGGTTGAGACCGAGTTTGCGTCTCTGACATGGGTAGGCAGACCGTTCCATAAAAATGGAGCTCTATAGGAGAAAGCCCTGCCTCCAGCTGTTTGCTTAGAAATTCTAGGGACAATTAGGAGGCCTGCGTCTTGTGACCGTAGCGTACGTGTAGGTATGTACGGCAGGACCAAATCAGAGAGGTAGGTAGGAGCAAGCCCATGTAATGCTTTGTAGGTTAGCAGTAAAACCTTGAAATCAGCCCTTGCTTTGACAGGAAGCCAGTGTAGAGAGGCTAGCACTGGAGTAATATGATCACATTTTTTGGTTCTAGTCAGGATTCTAGCAGCCGTATTTAGCACTAACTGAAGTTTATTTAGTGCTTTATCCGGGTAGCCGGAAAATAGAGCATTGCAGTAGTCTAACCTAGAAGTGACAAAAGCATGGATTAATTTTTCTGCATCATTTTTGGACAGAAAGTTTCTGATTTTTGCAATGTTACGTAGATGGAAAAAAGCTGTCCTCGAAATGGTCTTGATATGTTCTTCAAAAGAGAGATCAGGGTCCAGAGTAACGCCGAGGTCCTTCACAGTTTTATTTGAGACGACTGTACAACCATTAAGATTAATTGTCAGATTCAACAGAAGATCTCTTTGTTTCTTGGGACCTAGAACAAGCATCTCTGTTTTGTCCGAGTTTAATAGTAGAAAGTTTGCAGCCATCCACTTCCTTATGTCTGAAACACATGCTTCTAGCGAGGGCAATTTTGGGGCTTCACCATGTTTCATTGAAATGTACAGCTGTGTGTCATCCGCATAGCAGTGAAAGTTTACATTATGTTTTCGAATAACATCCCCAAGAGGTAAAATATATAGTGAAAACAATAGTGGTCCTAAAACAGAACCTTGAGGAACACCGAAATGTACAGTTGATTTGTCCTACTGGGGAGCTCGTCCATGACTACACCCATTCAGCATCATTCACACCCTCTTAAACCCTAGCCCTAAGTATCTCTTTAAGGATTCACATGTGAGGCCATGTACTAAACAACCAAAGATTTCAAGACTGGTTTAGACTACGGGTGTGTTCCTAAATTCAATCTGGAGTGCCAATCTGCTCTCAGAGTGTGCTCTGAGCGTTGTCCGATTGTCCATTCATACATTCAGAGCGTTTCACTCTTGGAACGTTCAGAGTGCAAACTGAACACTCTGGTCGAGGAGTAGGGTTGATCCGAGCGTTCTGACCTAACAACAGCAGTCAAGCACCCAAGCTAACTGGCTAACGTTGGCTAGCTTGCTAGCTACTTCCAGACACAGATGACAATTTTACTCACCTTAGCAGAGCTGGTTAGGCTGTTTTATGATATGCAGAGCGTTGGTGACCATAACTGTGCTGCTGGCAACAATTGAAATAATTTTTTGGCCAACGTTTACTGACACCGGCCATATTCAACGGGTGTTGAACATTCGTAATTTCGTCAATTATTCTGCGCTCCGGCACACTAGGACAAGAGTGCTCTGAAATCAGAGTAGATAGCCAGAGCGAATATACCAGCTACTTCTATCAACAGTTGTCACAGTGACATTTCATTGAAATGGTTACTTGCATAGTGGAATCTTTTGATTAGACATGTAGCTAGCTAGCTAAACAACGAACCATAATCCCAATGTATAATATTACTACCATGCAATTTTTATTTTAACTAGGCAAGTCAATTAAGAACAAATTCTTATTTACAATGACGGCCCACCGGGAAACAGTAGGTTAACTGCCTTGTTCAGGGGCAGAGCTGTCAGCTCAGGGATTCACCTTTTGGTTACTGGCCCAACATTCCAACCACTAGGCTACCTTCCACCCCTCATAGACAGCTAACATTAGGCAATAACTAGCAATGCAAATGGCTCTGAAATACAAATAATATTACCACATTGATCAAACAAATAACGTTAGATGGTGAGCCAGCCAGCTAACGTTAGTTAGCTAGTTAACAGTACACTTTAACTTGAAATAAACAACTTTCTGACAAAATTAGAAATGTGTCATATTTGAAAATCTAGTTAGCTAGACTATCTTACCCATATACATTGGTGGACACTTCTTCCTCTCTGTCAAGGATGCTGTGGTTGCCCTTAGTTTAAAGATTTAATCCTGAGACAGGTGTTTTATACAACAGGCTTCTGTGTGTTCTCTTTTTGACTCCCTCTGTATATTTGCAATCAAATGCCAGAATCATACTCTAATTCCACCGGAGAACAAAATGTTTGCTTTTTGCAGTTCTACTATGTGATATAGTTAAAAAAGGTAGCGTTGGAAAAGATTACCTACACATACTGAACAGCTCATATTATAGACAGAAGCGCGCTACATGGCATACCAATCCAAACTCATCTCTCTCCAAGTCCGGCCCCTGTCTTTTTCGTTGGCTAACCCAACTATACTCGTAATTTAACAATTGTATTTGTATTTACAGATGGCATACAATTTTCTTATTAAGCCACATGAAAGTTCACATGTTCCAGAAGGCATTTCTGAAGAAACAAAAGCAAAAGTTCAAGTGGCTCTCCTGTGAAGTTGTGACGTGCAACTTTCGCCTAGTTTCCTGAAACGAGTCACGTGTCTCTCATATGGTCATACATTTGGCAGGCTGCTAGGATGTGCAGCTCAGTTTCCACCTCATTTTGTGGGCAGTGTGCACAAAGCCTGTCTTCTTTTGAGAGCCAGGTCTGCCTACGGCAGCCTTTCTCAATAGCTAGTCTATGCTCAATGAGTCTGTACATTGTCAAATCTTACCTTAAGTTTTGGTCAGTAATAGTTATATTCTGCCACTGTGTACTCTCTGTTATGGGGCCAAACAGCGTTCTAGTTTGCTCTGTTTTTTTAAATAATTCTTTCCAATGAGTCAAGTAATTATCTTTTTGTTTTCTCATGATTTGGTTGGGAAAAAATTGTGTTGCTGACCAGTTTAGGTTAGTACTCTCCTCCAGGTTCATCTCTCTGATTCTACTCTGGATTTTACTCTGGATTTTGAAAATTAGCTTGTATCGGCCTAATTTTGCTCTGCATGCATTATTTGGTGTTTTACGTTGTACACAGAGGATATTTTTGCAGAAATCTGCATGCAGAGTCTCAATTTGGTGTTTGTCCCATTTTGTGAATGCCTGTTTGGTTAGTGGACCCCAGACTTCACAACCATAAAGATAAATGGGTTGTTTAACCGATTAAATTATTTTAAACCAGATTCTAATTGGTATGTCAAATTTTATGTTCCTTTTGATGGCATAAAAGGTCCTTGACATCTACGGCCAATATCTCTCTCTCTCTCTCTCTCTCTCTCTCTCTCTCTCTCTCTCTCTCTCTCTCTCTCATTTGCTCTCTCTCTCTCTCTCTCTCTCTCTCTCTCTCTCTCTCTCTCTCTCTCTCTCTCTCTCTCTCTCTCTGCATGCTGGGAGTGGTTGGCACATGCTGGGAATTAGATCGCCTGTGTTTTCCTTCTTGTTTTCTATTCTAGGTGGTTTACCTTTTTCTATGCATGATTAAGGTGAATATGTATTTTATTTATTTGTTGTGGTAGAATTAAGTATACTGTTTTTCTTGTTGAAATTCTCCTGTGTTTGGCGGAGATGGCAACCCACATTTTGCACAGTTGTAGGTGCGTTACTGAAGCTAGTGTCACTGTGGAGGAGTTTCTGGTCTCCGTAGCTCGTATGGTTGAACATGGCTTAAAGGTATGTCTAATCAATTTACCCTGATTTTCTCTTCGGCTTACTGCAGTTTGGGAAGTTTGCAAGTTCAATTCAGATTGTCCCATTGGGTTGCAAACACTTGGGTTGCTGTGAAGCAGGTTATGTCGTTTCGGCGACAGGTGTTGTTACATAGACTTCCTCAATTGGGCCCTGAGCAGAGAGGTCCTCTGGACTCTGACATTACTCTGCAGGAGCTGTCCACTGCAGTTATGCAGCTCTAATCAGGCCGAGCCCCTGGCATCGATGCTTTAGCATCTGAGTTCAATAAGCACTTTTGGGGGTCTATCAGGGGAGATTTTTATGAAGTAGTGTATTCATCTTTTCATGAGGGTGCTCTTCCTGTATCCTGTCAACGTGATGTGCTCTCACTGTTGACAAAAAAGGGGGATTTGGTTCATCAAAAAATTGGCGACCTGTTGCATTGCTGTGTGCAGAATATGAAATTGTACATAAATGTCTCTCAGACAGGTTGAAAGAATGTCTGGGTCTGTTGGACCAGTTTTACTGTCTACCTGACCACTCTGTTGTTGATAACCTGTTTCTAACAAGAGATGTTTTAGACATTTGTAAACTGTCTGATGTGAATGTGGGTTTACTTTCTTTGGATCAGGAGAAGGCTTTTAACCGTGCGGACCACCAGTACATGTTCAAAACAATGAAAGCCTTTGGATTTGTGGATGTTTTTTTTATATCTTGGATGAGTTTACTATTTGCTGGGGCCTCATGAAGGTGGGGGGTGGTTTGAGTTGCCCAATCTTTGAGCAAAGGGGTATTGTCAGGGTTTTCTGTATGTGAAGGAGAGTCAGACCAAAATGCGGTGTGGCTATTGAGATTCATGTTTAATGAAACAAAGTAAACACAAATCAAATACAAAAACGTAACACGAAAACCGAAACAGCCTAATACTGGTGCAAAGTAACACAGACAGGAACAATCACCCACAAACACACAGTGAAACCCAGGCTACCTAAGTATGATTCTCAATCAGAGACAACTAATGACACCTGCCTCTGATTGAGAACCATACTAGGCCGAAACATAGAAATACCCCAAAACATAGAAAAACAAACATAGACTGCCCACCCAATTCACGCCCTGACCATACTAAATAATGACAAAACAAAGGAAATAAAGGTCAGAACGTGACAGGTATCAGGCAGGGATGCCCAATTTATGGAAAGTTATATCGCCTGGCAATTGAACCAATGCTTTGATTTTTAAGAGTGAGGTTTACTGGTTTCTCTGTGCCAGGGGTAATGAAGGGTCCCACGATAGCACTGTCTGCGTATGCAGATGACATTACCGTTTTTATTACAGGGGGTGAGGATGTTAAGGTTCTTTCAAATGCTTTTAAGGTGTATGAGGGGGCCTCCTCAGCTAGAGTCAATTGGGAAAAGAGCAAATCGCTGTGGGCAGGTCAGCTTCAGACGGGGTCCGCTCCACGGTTACCAGGGGCGATTCAGTGGGGCAGAAATGGATGAAGACTTTGGGGGGTTTTCTAAGCTCTGATGTCTTTCAGAAAAAAAACTGTGAGGGTGTAGTTGAGAAAGTGTGTGCCAGATTTTCAAGGTGGAAATGGGTGCTACCACAGCTGTCTTATAGTGGAAGGGTGATAATAGCCAATAATCTAGCTGCCTCTACCCTTTGGCACAGACTAATGATTTTACAGAGCTTCAGAGGACCCTTATCAATTTCTTCTGTTCTGGACAACACTGGATTAAAGCTGCTGTCCTGTATCTGCCGCTGCACGAAGGTGGGCAAGGTCTGGTGGACATTTCTTCCAGAATCATGGCTTTCCGACTTCAAGCAGCCCAGAGACTGTTGTACAGTGACTGTTCTAGCTGGGTCGACACAGCCTATACATTGATGAGAGAGGAGAGCGGGCTGTTTGGGCTAAGACAAGCATCAAATCAGGGGGGTGATTTATCTGGCCTGACCCCATTTTATGAGTCTGTTATGCAGGCTTGGAGAGTTTTTGTCATTTCCCATAAAGCCGGCACGCCACCAGGGATGTGGCTTTTTGAAGAGCCTCTTTTTCATAACACTGCCATCCAGTCCCGTGCTATGGGTTCAGCCAGCCTACGTTCATGCCTGTTGGGTGTTGGGTGTACCAAGCTGGGTCACCTGATGCGTAGCAGGAGCAGATTGTTGTAGGAGCTGGGAGAAAGAGCGAGGATCCGATCATCTCGCCTACTCAGGAAGGTCGTAGCTGAGGTCTGCAATTCCTTGCCAGTACTTCATCTGCGGTATGTGACTGACACTTCCAATTCTGATCGGTGGATTATCAGGATTATATGTTCCCTGCTCTGACTGTTAGTGCTGCGGCGGGGGCATTCAAGGAGGACGTGGGGATGCTGTTGTCCTTTGATACCCCAGAGCTGGGGGAGTTCAAGGTGGTGTGAAAGAAGTCCATGTACAAAATCTGTGTAGAAGTGTTCTATGCTTCTTCACTCAAAGGGGTCAAATCAACGAGGTGGGCGGGTGTGTTTGGTCCAGGTGCCTCCCCAAAAAGCTGTTTGCAGTTTTTATATAAACTGCCTATTGAAAAGAGGACAGCTGTTCTCCAATGGAGGACGATACATGGAGCCATAGACAACAATATACATCTGGTACACCTGGATCCTACTGTTGAGGAAGGGTATCCATTCTGTGGTGAGTCTGAAACTCTGGCACATCTGTGTCCCAGGTTGGTCGGATGATTGACCTGATCACTACTTGGTTCTCAGCTCTGGGAGAGGTTTTCTCTTCCCAACAGTTTATATTTGGGCTAAAGTACAGGTTTAGTCGAATGGGTGTCGTTCTCTTGCTTAACTTCGTGTCAGGGGCAGCTAAATTAGCAATTAGGAAGACACGAAAGAACATAGAATGCCCTTCTTGCCTTGTCTCTCAGATCTTTCACAGTTTTGTGGAAGTTACCTGTGGCGCTGATGTTTAGGTCAAGGTATGTATAGTTTTGTGTGTACTCAATGGCAACGGTGTCTAGATGGAATTTGTATTTGTAGCCCTGGCGACTGAACCTTTTTTGGAACACCATTATTTTGGTTTTACTGAGATTTACTCTAAGGGCCCAGGTCTGGCGGAATCTGTGCAGAATATCTAGGTGCTGCTGTAGGCCCTCTTTGGTTTGTTGACAGAAGCACCGGATCATCAGCAAACAGTAGACATTTGACTTCAGATTCTAGCACGGTGAGGCCGGGTGCTGCAGACTTTTCTAGTGCCCTCAACAATTCGTTGATATATAACATTTGACTTCAGATTCTCTCTCTCTCTCTCTCTTTCCCCTCTCTCTCTCTCTCTCTCTCTAAGAGTGCCGTGGTGTCAGAATAAGATTCAGCAGGTCTATATTAGGAAACTGACTAACTTCTATTTGTACAGCCAATCCTTTTAAAACAGGCTTTTTCAGAATGACTTGCTAATGCTATAAGATTTACCTTTCCACTAGGCACAACTCTCATTTTGATACTGCTTTCTTTTAGTCTCCAGGAAACCAGAGAGAGAGGCCTATCTGTCACTATAGGCTTATCTGTCAGTATGAGGGGATTTCCATAGTCTGATCATAATAAAGGTCAAACTTTGAACGTGAACTTTCAGGTGCTGAGTGGGCTAACTGATTGACTTTGCTATCAACACCTTTTACATGTGGGAATTGTCAACCATCAGATGCAGACAGCTTTCTGCAGAGATGGAATGATACAGATTGTTAGGTATAGTTACTCCTCAAGAGCCCAATGAGCACACATTAAGCAGAAACTTAGATGATTACATCTTTGGAGTTTGAAACAGAAGGAACATATAGCAGAAACAACATGTAATTGAAAACAGATTTTTTTGTATCATTTTTAATACAAATTACATTTGACCTCATACCTGGATTGACACATATCATATCATACTTCCGGCGCCGACAGAGATGGCCGCCTCGCTTCGCGTTCCTAGGAAACTATGCAGTTTTTGTTTTTTTTACGTGTTATTTCTTACATTAGTACCCCAGGTCATCTTAGGTTTCATTACATACAGTCGAGAAGAACTACTGAATATAAGATCAGCATCAACTCACCATCAGTACGACCAAGAATATGTTTTCCGCGACGCGGATCCTGTGTTCTGCCTTACAAACAGGTCAACGAAATTGATTCCATGCAGCGACCCCAAAAAATGACTTCGTAAAAGAGGGAAACGTAGAGGTCTTCTGGTCAGACTCCAGACACGGGCACATCGTGCACCACTCCCTAGCATTCTTCTTGCCAATGTCCAGTCTCTTGACAACAAGGTTGATGAAATCCGAGCAAGGGTAGCATTCCAGAGGGACATCAGAGACTGTAACGTTCTCTGCTTCACGGAAACATGGCTCACTGGAGAGACGCTATCCGGGGCGGTGCACCCAACGGGTTTCTCCACGCATCGCGCTGACAGAAACAAACATCTTTCTGGTAAGAAGAGTGGCGGGGGCGTATGCCTCATGACTAACGAGACATGGTGTGATGAAAGAAACATACAGGAACTCAAATCCTTCTGTTCACCTGATTTAGAATTCCTCACAATCAAATGTAGACCGCATTATCTACCAAGAGAATTCTCTTCGATTATAATCACAGCCGTATATATCCCCCCCCAAGCAGACACATCGATGGCTCTGAACGAACTTTATTTAACTCTTTGCAAACTGGAAACCATTTATCCGGAGGCTGCATTCATTGTAGCTGGGGATTTTAACAAAGCTAATCTGAAAACAAGACTCCCTAAATTTTATCAGCATATCGATTGCGCAACCAGGGGTGGTAAAACCTTGGATCATTGTTACTCTAACTTCCGCGACGCATATAAGGCCCTGCCCCGCCCCCTTTCGGAAAAGCTGACCACGACTCCATTTTGTTGATCCCTGCCTACAGACAGAAACTTAAACAAGAGGCTCCCACGCTGAGGTCTGTCCAACGCTGGTCCGACCAAGCTGACTCCACACTCCAAGAATGCTTCCATCACGTGGACTGGGACATGTTTCGTATTGCGTCAGATAACAATATTGACGAATACGCTGATTCGGTGTGCGAGTTCATTAGAACGTGCGTTGAAGATGTCGTTCCCATAGCAACGATAAAAACATTCCCTAGCCAGAAACCGTGGATTGATGGCAGCATTCGAGTGAAACTGAAAGCGCGAACCACTGCTTTTAATCAGGGCAAGGTGTCTGGTAACATGACCGAATACAAACAGTGCAACTATTCCCTCCGCAAGGCTATCAAACAAGCTAAGCGTCAGTACAGAGACAAAGTAGAATCTCAATTCAATGGCTCAGACACAAGAGGCATGTGGCAGGGTCTACAGTCAATCACGGACTACAAGAAGAAACCCAGCCCAGTCACGGACCAGGATGTCTTGCTCCCAGGCAGACTAAATAACTTTTTGCCCGCTTTGAGGACAATACAGTGCCACTGACACGGCCTGCAACGAAAACATGCGGTCTCTCCTTCACTGCAGCCGAGATGAGTAAGACATTTAAACGTGTTAACCCTCGCAAGGCTGCAGGCCCAGACGGCATCCCCAGCTGCGCCCTCAGAGCTTGCGCAGACCAGCTGGCCGGTGTGTTTACGGACATATTCAATCAATCCCTATACCAGTCTGCTGTTCCCACATGCTTCAAGAGGGCCACCATTGTTCCTGTTCCCAAGAAAGCTAAGGTAACTAAGCTAAACGACTACCGCCCCGTAGCACTCACTTCCGTCATCATGAAGTGCTTTGAGAGACTAGTCAAGGACCATATCACCTCCACCCTACCTAGACCCACTCCAATTTGCTTACCGCCCAAATAGGTCCACAGACGATGCAATCTCAACCACACTGCACACTGCCCTAACCGATCTGGACAAGAGGAATACCTATGTGAGAATGCTGTTCATCGACTACAGCTCGGCATTCAACACCATAGTACCCTCCAAGCTCGTCATCAAGCTCGAGACCCTGGGTCTCGACCCCGCCCCTGTGCAACTGGGTACTGGACTTCCTGACGGGCCGCCCCCAGGTGGTGAGGGTAGGCAACAACATCTCCTCCCCGCTGATCCTCAACACGGGGCCCCACAAGGGTGCGTTCTGAGCCCTCTCCTGTACTCCCTGTTCACCCAAGACTGTGTGGCCACGCACGCCTCCAACTCAATCATCAAGTTTGCGGACGACACAACAGTGGTAGGCTTGATTACCAACAACGACGAGACGGCCTACAGGGAGGAGGTGAGGGCCCTCGGAGTGTGGTGTCAGGAAAATAACCTCACACTCAACGTCAACAAAACTAAGGAGATGATTGTGGACTTCAGGAAACAGCAGAGGGAACACCCCCCTATCCACATCGATGGAACAGTAGTGGAGAGGGTAGCAAGTTTTAAGTTCCTCGGCATACACATCCCAGACAAACTGAATTGGTCCACTCACACAGACAACGTCGTGAAGAAGGCGCTGTAGCGCCTCTTCAACCTCAGGAGGCTGAAGAAATTCGGCTTGTCACCAAAAGCACTCACAAACTTCTACAGATGCACAATCGAGAGCATCCTGGCGGGCTGTATCACCGCCTGGTACGGCAACTGCTCCGCCCTCAACCGTAAGGCTCTCCGGAGGGTAGTGAGGTCTGCACAACGCATCACTGGGGGCAAACTACCTGCCCTCCAGGACACCTACACCACCCGATGTTACAGGAAGGCCATAAAGATCATCAAGGACATCAACCACCCGAGCCACTGCCTGTTCACCCCGCTATCATCCAGAAGGCGAGGTCAGTACAGGTGCATCAAAGCTGGGACCGAGAGACTGAAAAACAGCTTCTATCTCAAGGCCATCAGACTGTTAAACAGCCACCACTAACATTGAGTGGCTGCTGCCAACACACTGAGATTGACACTGACCCAACTCCAGCCACTTTAATAATGGGAATTGATGGGAAATTAAGTAAATATATCACTAGCCACTTTAAACAATGCTACCTTATATAATGTTACTTACCCTACATTATTCATCTCATATGCATACGTATATACTGTACTCTATATCATCGACTGCATCCTTATGTAATACATGTATCACTAGCCACTTTAACTATGCCACTTTGTTTACTTTGTCTACATACTCATCTCATATGTATATACTGTACTCAATACCATCTACTGTATGCTGCCCCGTACCATCACTCATTCATATATCCTTATGTACATATTCCCTTACACTGTGTATAAGACAGTAGTTTTGGAATTGTTAGTTGGATTACTTGTTGGTTATTACTGCATTGTTGGAACTAGAAGCACAAGCATTTCGCTACACTCGCATTAACATCTGCTAACCATGTGTATGTGACAAATCAAATTTGATTTGATTTGATTTAAAACAATGAAGAGCTGTTGTCATGATGTTGGCCTGGAGGTAGGTTTATGACAGTCATAAATACCTCTTCCCCCCTTTTTACTCTCTCTACCCTACTGATGTTACATTTGCAACCCCCTTTGGTTAACATAGAGATTCTGGGAACATCAGAAGGTGGGGGGAAATGAACTATATTCTGGTAATCCGACCTATTGAACATATGCAGTGTTACAACCAGTTCATCCTAGGGGGGCGCTGTGTCATTATTGGATAAAAAGACGTGCCCGTTTTAAGCGCAATATTTTGTCACAAAAAGATGCTCGACTATGCATGGAATTGATAGCTTTGGAAAGAAAACACTCTGACGTTTCCAGAACTGCAAAGATATTCACTGTGAGTGCCCTAGAACAGAAGCTTCAGGCAAAACCAAGATGAAACTGCAACCAGGAAATGAGCAGGATTTCTGAGGCTCTGTTTTTCATTATCTCTTTATATGGCTGTGAATGCGACAGGAATGAGCCTGCCCTTTCTATCGTTTCCCCAAGGTGTCTGCAGCATTGTGACGTATTTGTAGGCATATCATTGGAAGATTGACCATAAGAGACTACATTTGCCAAGTGTCCGCACGGTGTCCTGCGTGGAAATTGGTGTGCAAAAAATACCAGCTGCTGGTATTTTTCCATGGGATTCTGAGACGAAAGCATGCTTCCACGAACGGCATATCAATGAAGAGATATGTGAAAAAACACCTTGAGGATTGATTCAAACAACGTTTGCCATGTTTCGGTCGATATTATGGAGTTAATTTGGAAAAAAGTTCAACGTTTTGGTGACTGAATATTCGGTTCGTTTCGGTAGCCAAATGTGATGTACAAAACGGAGCGATTTGTCCTACACAAAGAATCTTTCAGGAAAAACTGGACATCTGCTATGTAACTGAGAGTCTCCTCATTGAAAACATTCGAAATTCTTCAAAGGTAAATTATTTTATTTGATTGCTTTTCTGGTTTTTGTGAAAATGTTGCGTGCTAATTGCTACGATAAATGCTAAGCTAGCTATCAATACTCTTACACAAATGCTGGATTTTCTATGGTTCAAAAGCATATTTTGAAAATCTGAGATGACGGTGTTGTTAAGAAAAGGCTAAGCTTGAGAGCAGGCATATTTATTTCATTTCATTTGCGATTTTTAGAAATCGTTAACGTTGCGTTATGGTAATGAGCTTGAGGGTGTATTCACGATCCCGGATCCGGGATGGGTAAGATCAAGAAGTTAATGAATATGATGTCAGTTCGGTTGTCATCTGAGACATTCTCATCAATGATAAGATGACATAAACTCTACAGTGTAAAGTCTACACATCAGAGTTATCGGATTCACATGGAATTGTTGTTCAATTTAAATGTTTGACTATGGAATTATTCGTGATGGGATGAAATGTGATTTTAGCTTCTAAAATGTGAGATGTGGGTTTTCATGAGTGAATTAGGCCCGACTCAGTGGCACGCCCACGTGAAGAGACATAGTTTGTAAACTATGAAACACACCCCTTTTCTCCCTTCTTATATAAAGCCTTGACGACAATATAACCTCCTGTTCCGAGGATGTGAGGAGGACGATCCGATGTCAGAATGGTTCAGATAATAACTACAGCGTGAGCTTCGGTTGCGAATGGTATGAACTTTGAACTCTTATTCACTACAGAAGTGATACTTCCTAGCCGTTGAGTTAGCAACAGCAGTTGTAAACGCAGGTTAGGAAGGAACAGACATAGTATTTTGTTTATCACACAAAGACGTTACTACAACGTATCCAATTGACCACCAGAGACATCCTTCAAAGGACAAAGGACTTGATTTGGCAACACGGCCTTCCATCTACCACCAAACTACTGAAGCGATAGCACAGCTTCGCCCTGTGTTCCTCAGTCTTCCCGCTCTATCACTCAAACCCAGCCCCTTTTCTTTTGTGTAACAAGCTGTCATATCTGTTCCGCCCGCTAGGGACGTTTTCCTTTATGACGTAATTTGTAAGTTATGATTAATTATGTATATGTGTAATTCTCTGTGATTAGTTAGGTATTTAGTAAATAAATAATTAAACACAATTTTGTATTGCTGATTCAACTTGTTAGCCAGGGTTCATTAAGGTGACGATTAATATTGACTGCTATTGATGTAAAATATTACTCGGTCTTTAAGAGTTTATTTCGGAAGATAACAGCTCTATAAATATTATTTTGTGGTGCCCCGACTCTCTAGTTAATTACATTTACATGATTAGCTCAATCAGGTAATATTAATTACGGATAAATTATTTTATAGAATAGCATGTCATATCACTTAATCCGGCATAGCCAAAGACACGACACTGTAACTAATCAAAGTCAGAGACAAACATGCATGCACACGCAAACACACCCACACAAACACACACACGCGCACACGCGCACACATCCACCTTTGCCCTCTGCAGCTGCATGCTGTTGTCAGCCATTGAACTGCTTTAAAAGTAAATGAACTAAAACGCCTGTGTTTTCACTGTAATGATTGCATCTGTAGTCTAGACTGGATTAGATGGGTAAAATTTCACTGACTGTTCCACCTTGATATTCCATCCAGATGACTCTTATTAAGTGTAGTAATAGGTCTCAGTTAGCAGACAGAGGTGGAAGACATAGCTGGTCCACAGGCAGCCTTGATGCTACAGGAAAGCTATTATTAACTACAAGATATCTCTTATTAACTAAAGGAAGGCTTTTATTTACTACAGGACGACTCTTAGTAACTACAAGACAACTCTTATTAACTACAGGACAACTCTTATTAACAACAGGACAGATCTTATTAACCAAAGGACAACTCTTATTAACTAAAGGAAGGCTTTTATTTACTACAGGACGACTCTTAGTAACTACAGGACAACTCTTATTAACAACAGGACAGATCTTATTAACAACAGGACAGATCTTATTAACCAAAGGACAACTCTTATTAACTAAAGGAAAGCTTTTATTAACTACAGGACAGCTCTTAGTAACTACAGGACAACTCTTAGTAACTACAGGACAACTCTTATTAACTACAGGAAAGCACTTATTAACTACAGGAAGGTGTTCATTAACTACAGGATAGCTCTTATTAACTACAGAGCAGCTCTTAACTACAGGGCAGCTCTTATTAACTACAGGGCAGCTCTTATTAACTACAGGAAAGCTCTTATTAACTACAGAGCAGCTCTTAACTACAGGGCAGCTGTTATTAACTACAGGACAGCTCTTATTAACTACAGGAAAGCTCTTATTAACTACAGAGCAGCTCTTAACTACAGGGCAGCTGTTATTAACTACAGGAAAGCTCTTATTAACTACAGGATAGCTCTTATTAACTACAGAGCAGCTCTTAACTGGAGGGCAGCTCTTATTAACTACAGGATAGCTCTTATTAACTACAGAGCAGCTCTTAACTACAGGGCAGCTCTTATTAACTACAGGAAAGCTCTTATTAACTACAGGAAAGTGTTTATTTACTACAGAGCAGCTCTATTTAAAAACAGGACAGCTCTTATTAACTACAGGAAAGCTCTTATTAACTACAGGGAAGTGTTTACTTACTACAGAGCAGCTGTATTTAAAAACAGGACAGCTCTTATTAACTACTGGAAAGCTCCGATTAACTACATGGAAACCTATAGGAATGTGGTAATTAACTACAGGACAGCTCTTATTAACTACAGGAAAGCTCTCATTAATTACAGGACATCTCTAATTAAATGCAGAAAAGCTCTTATTTGCCACAATACATCTCTAACTAACTACAGGAAAGTGCTTATTTGACTTTAGGACTACTGTCTGCCATGATGTTCTTGATCTCTGAACAAGCCATAAACAGTGAAAGGATATGTGTAAAGGGTCCTGTGTGTAGCTGGTGTAGAGAGACAGGCACAGGACAGCTGATATGAGTAATCAACATACTTTACTCAAAATTTCAAAAATACAAAGCAACATAGCGAGCCCACAAAAAACAGACCGACCTATATCCATCCTGCCCTCCCTTTCTAAAGTCTTCGAAAGTCAAGTTAACAAACAGATCACCGACCATTTAGAATCCCTCCATACCTTCTCCACTATTTAATCTGGTTTCCGAGCTGGTCATGGGTGCACCTCAGCCATGCTCAAGGTCCTAAACGATATCATAACCACCATAGATAAAAGACATCACTGTGCAGCCATTTTCATCAAACTGGCCAAGGCATTCAACTCTATCAATCACCACATTCTTATCTGTAGACTCAATAGCCTTGTTTTCTCGAATGACTGCCTCGTGCTTCACCAATTACTTCTCTGACAGAGTTCAGTGTGTCAAATCAGAGGGCCTGTTGTCCGGAACTCTGGCAGTCTCTATGGGGGTGCCAAAAGGTTTGATTCTCAGGCAGACTCTTTTCTCTGTATATGCTCTTGCTGCTGGTGATTCTCTGATCCACCTCCACGCAGATGACACCATTCTGTATACATCTGGCCTTTCCTTGGACACTGTGTTAACTTCTTGGTGACTAGGGGCAGTATTTCCACGTCTGGATTAAATGCATGCCCAAATCCAACTGCCTGCTACTCATCCCCAGAAGATGAGATATACATGTTCTTAGTAGTTGTGAATAGAAAACACTCTGAAGTTTCTAAAACTGTTTGAATCATGTCTGTGAGTATAACATAACTTATTTAGCAGGCGAAACCCCGAGGACAAACCATTCAGATTTTCTTTTGAGGTCACTCTCTTTCCAATGAGTTTTCATTCGGAATACAGATTTCTAAAGGACCTTCTTGCAGTTCCTATCGCTTCCAATGGATGTCAACAGTCTTTAGAAGTTGGTTGAGGTTATTCCTTTGTGTAATGAAGAAGTAACTAGCTTCAGTTTGTTTTCTTCCTTTATTAAACACAGGTCATCCCGTCTTCAATTTTATCGATTATTTACGTGACAAAAAATACCTAAAGTTATATTACAAAAGTAGTTGGAAATGTTTTGGCAAAGTTTACAGGTAACTTTTGAGATATTTTGTAGTCAGGTTGCGCAAGTTGGAACCAGTGTTTTTCTGGATCAAACACACCAAATAAATGGGTATTTTGGATATATATCGACAGAATTAATCTAACAAAAGGACCATTTGGGATGTTTATGGGACATATTGGAGTGCCAACAAAAGACGCTCGTCAAAGGTAAGGCATGAATGCTATTTTTATTTCTGCGTTTTGTGTCTCGCCTGCAGGGTTCAAATATGGTTTCTCTTTTTGTTTACTATGGTGCTATTCTCAGATAATAGCATTGTTTGCTTTCAAAAGCCATTTTGAAATCTGACATGTTGGCTGGATTCACAACAAGTGCAGCTTTAATTTGTGTGATGTAATGAAAGTTTAATTTTTATTCATATTTATTTGAATTTGGCGCTCTGCATTTTCCCTGGCTTTTGGCCAGGTGGGATGCTAGCGTCCCACATATCCCAGAGAGGTTAACAAACCTCCAAACGAGCTTCCCATACAACACTCCTTTCTTGGACTCCAACTGCTCTTAAATGCTAGTAAAACTAAATGCATGCTCTTCAACCGATTGCTGCCGGCACCCGCCCGCACGGCTAGCATCACTTATAATATGTGGACAAATGCAAATACCTAGGTGTCTGGTTAGACTGTAAGCTCTCCTTCCACACTCACATTAAGCATCTCCAATCTTAAATTAAATCTAGAATCAGCGTCCTATTTTGCAACAAAGCCTCTTTCACTCATGCTGCCAAACATACCCTCGTAAAACTGACTATCCTACTGATCATTTACAAAATAGCCTCCAACACTCCACTCAGCAAATTGCATGTAGTCTATCACAGTGCCATCCGTCTTGTCGCCAAAGTCCCATATACAACCCACCCCTGTGACCTGTAGGCTTTCGTTGGCTAGCCCTCGCTACATATTTGTTGCAAAACCCACTGGCTCCAGGTCATCTATAAGTCTTTGCTAGGTAAAGCCCTGCCTTATCTCAGCTCACTGGTCACCATAGCAACACCCACCCGTAGCACGCTCTCCAGCAGGTATATTTCACTGGTCAACCCCAAAGCCAATACCTCCTTTGGCCGCCGTTCCTTCCAGTTCTCTGCTGTCAATGACTGGAACGAATTGCAAAAATCACTGAAGCTGGATACTTATATCTCCCTCACTAACTTTAAGCATCAGCTGTCAGAGCAGTTTACCGATCACTGTATCTGTACACAACCCATCTGTAATAGCCCACCCAACCCATCTGTAATAGCCCACCCAACTACCTCATACCCATATTGTTATTTTTTGTTGTTGCGCTTTTGCACCCCAGTATCTCTACTTGCACATCATCATCTGCACATCTATCACTCCAGTGTTAATGCTAAATTGTAATTACATTTACATTACATTTAAGTCATTTAGCAGACGCTCTTATCCAGAGCGACTTACAAATTGGTGCATTCACCTTATGACATCCAGTGGAACAGCCACTTTACAATAGTGCATCTAAATCTTTTAAGGGGGGTGAGAAGGATTACTTTATCCTATCCTAGGTATTCCTTAAAGAGGTGGGGTTTCAGGTGTCTCCGGAAGGTGGTGATTGACTCCGCTGTCCTGGCGTCGTGAGGGAGTGTGTTCCACCATTGGGGAGCCAGAGCAGCGAACAGTTTTGACTGGGCTGAGCGGGAACTGTACTTCCTCAGTGGTAGGGAGGCGAGCAGGCCAGAGGTGGATGAACGCAGTGCCCTTGTTTGGGTGTAGGGCCTGATCAGAGCCTGGAGGTACTGAGGTGCCGTTCCCCTCACAGCTCCGTAGGCAAGCACCATGGTCTTGTAGCGGATGCGAGCTTCAACTGGAAGCCAGTGGAAAGAGCGGAGGAGCGGGGTGACGTGAGTGAACAATTATAATTATAATTATTTCTCCACTATGTCCTATTTATTGCCTTACCTCCCTAATCTTACTACATTTGCACACACTGTACATATATTTTTCTATTGTGTTTTTGACTGTACGTTTGCTTATCCCATGTGTAACTGCGTTGTTTTTGTCGCACTGCTTTGCTTTGTCTTGGCCAGGTCGCAGTTGTGAATAAGAACTTGTTCTCAACTGGCCTACCTAAAATAACAGCCACGCTGTGTAACCCTGTGTTGGGTCGACCTCCGTATAGTCAGATCTGGATATACAGTATGTTGTGCCGGCCTCTCATATCCACCTGCATCAAGGTGTGTCACCGAAAATAGACAGCGAGAGAGAGGAAAATAGATACAGGGACTTTGTATATACACTGAGTTCACAAAATGTTAAGAACACGTTCATAATATTGAGTTGCACCACCTTCCTGTTCAAGGGCACTTCAATATTTTGTCTTGCCCATTCACCCTCTGAATGGAAAACATACACAATCCATGTCTCAATTGTCTCAAGGCTTAAAAAAATCCTTATTTAATTAACCTGTATCCTTCCCTTCATCTACAATAATTGAAGTGAATTTGCCGGGTGATATCAATAAGGGATCACAGCTTTCACCTGGATTCATCTGTTTAGTCTATGTCATGTAAAGAGCAGGTGTCCTTAATGTTTTGTACTCTCAGTGAGAGGGAGAGAGCGAGAGAGCGAGAGAGAGAGATAGAGGAAGAGATAGAGGGAGAGAGCGAGGGAGAGAGAGGGAGTGAGAGAGTTTCCCAAAAAAAGGGGGCATCAGTTTGTAATATCAGAGCAATCATTCTCATTGTTGTATGATATAACACCATGGTTGTCTTAGTATTATGTGATGCAGACACACATGCATGGAAAGCAATGGATGACAGAGGAACCAACAGCAGGTGTATCGCTTTTCATCTGCCAGTCTTTCTCCAGCCTTCAACGCCACAAGGCACCTTACACACACCCAAATCCACACACACACACACACATACACACACAAACACTCCACTGCAGGGAGGAGATATGGGACCACCAGGTCTAATCCTGATATATTCTTGTTTCCACACAGTTGGCATGGAGCCTCAGTAACCATCCTCTGGCTGAGTCAGGGCGTGTGTGCTAATGCCTCAGTAACCATCCTCCGGCTGAGTCAGGGCGTGTGTGCTAATGCCTCAGTAACCATCCTCCGGCTGAGTCAGGGCGTGTGTGCTAATGCCTCAGTAACCATCCTCTGGCTGAGTCAGGGTGTGTGTGCTAATGCCTCAGTAACCATCCTCCGGCTGAGTCAGGGCGTGTGTGCTAATGCCTCAGTAACCATCCTCTGGCTGAGTCAGGGCGTGTGTGCTAATGCCTCAGTAACCATCCTCTGGCTGAGTCAGGGCGTGTGTGCTAATGCCTCAGTTACCATCCTCTGGCTGAGTCAGGGCGTGTGTGTTATGCCTCAGTAACCATCCTCCGGCTGAGTCAGGGCGTGTGTGCTAATGCCTCAGTAACCATCCTCCGGCTGAGTCAGGGCGTGTGTGTTATGCCTCAGTAACCATCCTCCGGCTGAGTCAGGGCGTGTGTGCTAATGCCTCAGTAACCATCCTCTGGCTGAGTCAGGGCGTGTGTGCTAATGCCTCAGTTACCATCCTCTGGCTGAGTCAGGGCGTGTGTGCTAATGCCTCAGTAACCATCCTCCGGCTGAGTCAGGGCGTGTGTGCTAATGCCTCAGTTACCATCCTCTGGCTGAGTCAGGGCGTGTGTGCTAATGCCTCAGTTACCATCCTCCGGCTGAGTCAGGGCGTGTGTGTTATGCCTCAGTAACCATCCTCCGGCTGAGTCAGGGCGTGTGTGCTAATGCCTCAGTAACCATCCTCCGGCTGAGTCAGGGCGTGTGTGCTAATGCCTCAGTAACCATCCTCCGGCTGAGTCAGGGCGTGTGTGCTAATGCCTCAGTAACCATCCTCTGGCTGAGTCAGGGTGTGTGTGTGTTAATCCCTGTCCTCTTCAGATCAGAGGGGAACAGGTGTGTACCTCACTCTAAGCACGGGTCATCCCTCTACCCTCTTGTTTGATGGACTGCCAAGACCACAAAGGAATGTTTACGACATGACTCACTACTCCTCATGCACACGCACAGACACAAACACTTCAGACTCTCTGTGACACAAAGGATACATTTTGTCTATTTAGTCTTTATAAGATTTTCAAACAGGGAGTCCAGCTGTTAGGTGTTAATAAAGCTGTGAAATCCACATGACTGCTATGCATTGTTTTAAACCAGCTGTTCAACTGGACCTTGCAATCCTGACACACATACACAAACACATTCCTGAGATCACATATACAGTATGTACAGCAGTCTCCTTTTTAAACACCACATATTTACACCAATGACAAAAATGTATTGGATGATTTCATTGTTGAGAGTTGTCCTCATGCAAATGCTTGTGACAGTTGTTCTATGAAATAACAATGGAATGCAGGATGTTACAAACAGTAGATGAAAGTATCTGGGATCAAAACTGTGCATGTTGCTATGTTCATTTGTAACAGAAAGGTTCTCATCACTCCAACGAATACATCTTACACAACTAGATACAAAACAAACTCCCATCAGTTCCCTGTGAGCACTGTATCTGTCCATCTGGTAGTGTCATGTCTAGATGGAATCCATCATTTATCAAATTTATGTCAACGTAATCTAATTATCCTTACCTGCTATGTTAATTATCTTAAATTGCTGTGTAAGTTCTCCTAAACCTGCCACGAAAAGTTAATTCTGACGAAAGCTGTATCCCTTCTAGCCATGACCAGCTGGAAGCCTATAATTAGAATTAGTAGAACAGACAAACAGTAGTTCTAAAAGTCTATTCTAATTCTAAGGTTCTAAAATAGCCTGAGCCTTTCCAGAGAACTTGTAATTCAAGCAGCCACCATGTCTTCCCACCGACGGGGTGGGGTGTTAGTTGGACGTGTAGGCTTGAAGAGAGAACTTTTGTAGGACAGCCAGAGAGCTAAGAGGATGACTGTACTCTGCTGTTCATATCCCCTAAGTTGTGTAAGGTAAAAAAGAGTGTGCATGGTCATCACTATCTGGCCACTCAAAAAAGAATAGAAGTAGTGCTTTATGACCAAAATTATTGTTAGAACCACCAACCTCAAGCCTTATCCCTAACATAAACTCTGACCTCGGACAAATACCTCATTGAATTGCTCATGAATTCTGAAGATATAACCACTTTTGTCCTTTCTAGCACGACTATGTAGTGCAGCGGTGTCAAACATCAGGCCCGAGAGGGGTACAATCCGGCCCACGGATGGTTTGAGTGAAAAATAAAACAATTAAAAAATGTAGAATGATTAAAATTATATATTTTTAAATACTTTGATTAAAATCAAATCTAAACTGTGTAGAAATTATAATTCACCAACATTCATTAAATGTGTTGACTGTCTAGCTCGCCAAAATGAAAACTAGACAGTCAAGGTGCATTGTAAATTCAAAAACGATGGGATAGAGGATACTTTTTTGCAAATGATGACAGCAAGGAAATATATATATATATATGTATATTTTTTTATATAGTCAAAAGCTTGGACACACCTGTTTTCTACATTGTAGAATAAGAGTGAAGACATCAAAACTATGAAATAACAAATATGGACTCGTAGTAACCAAAAAGTGTTAAAGAAATCAAAATATATTTTTGATTTTAGATTCCTCAATGTAGCCTCGGCCGGCTGTATCACAACCGGGCGTGATCGGGAGGCCAGACAGCGAGGAAATATAACCAATTTTCAGTGCCGTTGAAGACTGAATACGCCTCCCGGAGAAACATGAGTTTGACACCCCTGTTCAAGTGACTACCACATGAACACGCTGGATGTATCCCTGGGTGCTATTCCCAGCCCATACAGACTGTAGGTTAAGACTAATACAATTGAAATGGGTTCATTTTCATGCTCCCTGTTCTTTTTAAAGTTGCATTCCCCTCTATTATTAGTAGGAACTGGTGGTGTCTATCTGTGGCTCCCTCTGTTTCCAAATATAGCAACATTCCAGGTTTTTAAATACAACTTCAACTGTAAATATCCTCCTTCGAGCCCTGTTAGAATCAAGTAACGGGTGTTAC
>NC_068445.1:32559487-32654487 GCF_023373465.1 Oncorhynchus keta
GCGGGACGTGGACCCCACTCCACCATAGTCTTAAGTGGAGCCTTTGGAGTGGCGACCCTCGCCGCCGACCAACAACTGGGGACCCTTGCAGCGGGCCCCGAATAGATGGGAGACTATGGCAGCGCCGGACAGGCGGGAGACTCCGGCAGCGCCGTAGCGAAGGGCGACTCCGGTAGCGCCGGAGTAACGGGTGGCTCCGGTAGCTACTGACTGACGGGTGGCTCTGGCAGCTCCTGACTGACGGGCGGCTCCGGCAGCTCTTGACTGACGGGCGGCTCCAGCAGCTCCTGACTGACGGGCGGCTCCAGCAGCTCCTGACTGTCGGGCGGCTCCGGCAGCTCAGGACAGACGGGCGGCTCTGGCAGCTCAGGACAGACGGGCGGCTCTGGCAGCTCAGGACAGACGGGCGGCTCTGGCAGCTCAGAACAGATGGGCGGCTCCGGCAGCGCCGGTGTAACGGGCGGCTCCGGCAGCTCCTGACTGACGGGCGGCTCTGGCAGCTCTGGACAGACGGGCGGCTCTGGCAGCTCAGGACTGACGGGCGACTCTGGCCTGGAGAGAGAACCTGGAGGGAGGAGACGGAGAGACAGCCTGGTGCGTGGGGCTGCCACAGGACCCACCAGGCTGGGGAGACCTACAGGAGGCCTGGTGCGTGGAGGGGGCACCTGGATGGACCGGGCTGTGGGGGAGCACTGGAGCTCTGGTGCGCAGCTTTAGCCTGAACCATCCAGAATGCAGGCACAGGTTGAAACGAGCTGTGGGTGAGCACTGGAGATCTGGTGCATACTACTCGCACCTCTCCCTTAGGTTCAATGCCCACATTCACCCGGTACCCTCCCAGCGCCCCAGAGACACACCACGCAGAGCCGGCGCAGGATACCCTGGGCCGAAACGGCGTACCGGAGACCAGACACGCTGAGCCAGCACAACGCGCCCTGGCTGGATGCCCACTCATGCATGGCACTTGCGGGGGGTTGACCAACAGCGCTCTGGGCATAGACTACCCACCCCAACTCACGGCCTGACCAACCTAACACAAAGACATAAAAAAGGAACTAAGGTCAGAATGCGACAGGTGATAATTTCTCAAAGTTGGATTTTATTCGGAATGGTAGAAAAGGGCTGTCCCAGGATGTCTGACCCTAACTGGGCTCAGGGGCAGTCCTCTGATTTAGTTCAAATCCAATTCCCTTTTTGAGTTTTCTTCATTAAACAATCCAAAATCATATTGTAAAATTGTGTAAACAGTATCATACTCACTCATTCATCTTATACAACAATTAGATGTAAACCTTATATCTGGGGCTATTATATAAACAGCGTTATGGTAATGTGGCCACACCGTCTCCCATGAGCTTCCCAAGTTGTGACAAATGGACCAGTTCGTAGCTGGATTCTTCACCGATCTTTTATACTTTCTCCGGAACATGACATTTGTTCGTATCTCTCGTTCTGTGAGGTGGAAGGATTTCCTTTGTTCTCCATGAAAAACTACTCTCTATAACTGTGTGTCCATGAGGTCTTCACAGGAATTGATGACCTCTGACCACAGCAGCCTAGTTGAAGGAGGCATGGGGCAGGCAGGGAGAGGGGGATGGGCTTGCTATACCCAAAGAGGCCAACGTCATGACACTACTGTATATGTACATACACTATGATCCCTGTGGAACCTGCAGTTGTTCAGAGTGAACTCTGATGACACTGTACGCAATTGTTCTCTCGGGAATGCGTTCTTATCTCCATTGTGCCCAGCCCACCCCCTCAGGTCACCACACATAGATGTGATCCTTTTCCTAGAGGACGTTGGCTGGTTTGAATATATATCTTAGTTTTACTACATTTGGTTTTGTCTGTGGACTGTTCAACATTTGATTTAGAAAACAAAAATGTGAGATGTTGTCCTCTCTCTTATCCTGTATCCAGTCAGGGAGGTTGTATGATCAATTCTAATTTCCTAAGCTTCTAGGCCTTTTATCTATGTCTTAGTTCATGCTTTGTCTTGTAAGTTAACTTTAGGTTCTACATGTCCAGAAGTATGCTTTGTTAAAGTCAATATTGCCAATATTAAGCTTTATGCCATGTGAATCAATTCAATACAACGTTATTAAATAATACTTTCTTTGACATTCGCTTCTCCTGACTATTTCTTGATGACTATGGCGACCTCAGACTTGATGTATTTTACGGATAATATGTAGTATTATTGATAACTTTGAAAGTCTGGTCCGGTATTTTTAGGACGTTTTAATATTTATTACAGATTAATTCCTTGATAAATAATGAACACGTAGCCTACGCAATAGATAAGGTGCAGGCTACAGACCTTTTTAAGTCAAGGGAATCTCATAATCATGATCTGGATCAAAACCTGATCAAGAAAGATCAGAATGGTCTTAATATTAATTTGACAAGTCATGAAATAGGTGATTACTGGCGAACAATTGGCATGCATAAAAAGAAGGTGGAGAAAAACAAATTCTCAAGGTTTTTGGAACTCTTTTCAGACGAGATGCGTTCCCCAAAAAATGATTGGGAAAAGAAACATGAGCAACATTTTGAAAATGTTGCCTTCTTAGATCGAGAGGTGACGCTTTTGAAGCAGCAATGTAAAATGCTCAAAAACAGTGTCAAGACATTGGAGCACCAGCCCTGAGCTCTGTTTTGAGACTGACCATTCAGCACCGACCAGACAGCTCTGTTTTGAAGCTGACCATTCAGCACCGGCCCCACAGCTCTGTTCTGAAGCTGACCATTCAGCACCGGCCCCACAGCTCTGTTCTGAAGCTGACCATTCAGCACCGGCCCCACAGCTCTGTTCTGAGGCTGGCCATTCAGCACCGACCCCACAGCTCTGTTCTGAGGCTGGCTATTCAGCACCGACCAGACAGCTCTGTTCTGAAGCTGACCATTCAGCACCGGCCCCACAGCTCTGTTCTGAAGCTGACCATTCAGCACCGGCCCCACAGCTCTGTTCTGAGGCTGGCCATTCAGCACCGACCCCACAGCTCTGTTCTGAGGCTGGCCATTCAGCACCGACCCCACAGCTCTGTTCTGAGGCTGGCTATTCAGCTCCGGCCCCACAGCTCTGTTCTGAGGCTGGCTATTCAGGAACTGGTGATAGCGGTGTTGGCTTATCAGGAGCCTGTGGAGAGTGCAGCAGCACTCCAAGATGCACGTTCTGCCACCCCCATATTCAAAAACCCAGCCGACGTCGCACTCCTC
Organism: Oncorhynchus keta; assembly: GCF_023373465.1. Classification (NCBI taxonomy): domain Eukaryota; kingdom Metazoa; phylum Chordata; class Actinopteri; order Salmoniformes; family Salmonidae; genus Oncorhynchus; species Oncorhynchus keta. Next base: position 32,562,710 of record NC_068445.1, read on the forward strand.
ATAGAATAGCGAGTCCATTTAGGGCAGCAGCAGCTCATGTCATTGAAACAATATAGGTGCAGAGTCTGTCTTTTCGCACTGGTTAACATGCAGTGAGGCTCACCAAAATTATATTAGACTATTCCCAGTCAAGTCTCCATTGACACCATGGTGGGAACGGGTGAAGATCCAGTTACATGTATACAGTCTTGAAATACGAGATGTAGGGCAAGTGCTTTTGCTCTCAATTCCAATTGAAATTGTATTTGGAAAAGAGACCGAGGACTCAAATCAAATCAAATGTTATTTGTCACATGCGCCGAATACACTACCCTTACAGTGAAATGCTGACTGACAAGCCCTTAAAACCTCTTGAGGATAGGGAGACGCCAGCGTCTCAACTGGCCAATTGCCAGGGGAAATGCAGAGAGCCAGATTCAAATAAAATGCTATAAAATTCTAACTTTCATTAAATCACACAAGTAAGACAATCAATTAAAGCTACACTCGTTGTGAATCCAGCCAACATGTCAGATTTGAAAAAGGCTTTTCGGCGAAAGCATAAGAAGCTATTATCTGATAGCATGCAGCCATCTTCACCAGTAGTAACCAGTAGTAAACAAAAGAGCTAGCGTAGCAGGCGCTACACAAAATGCTGAAATAAAATATAAAATATGCATTACCTTTGATGAGCTTCTTTTGTTGGCACTCCAATATGTCCCATGGACCTTTTGTACGATTAATTCCGTCCATATATATATAAATGTCCATTTATAAAGCCCGTTTGATCCATAAAAAAACAGCTTAGAAAAACGCAACGTCACTACAAAATATTTCAAAAGTTGCCTATAAACTTTGCCAAAATATTTCAAACTACTTTTGTAATACAACATTAGGTATTTTTAAGCGTTAATAATCGATCAAATTGTAGATGGGGCAATCTGTATTCAATACATGAGCGAAAAGAAACCAACTCTGCTCATCACGTCTTGTGCAACTCACAAAAGGGTCCCCCGTTCCGAGTTGACCTACTTCCTGCTAAAACAAAGAAATAACCTCAGCCATATTCCAAACACTGGTGACATCGTGTGGAAGATGTAGGAAATGAAAGTATATGTCTATTAAATTTTCAATGGCAAAGACAATATAGGGAAGAGAGATGGGAAAAAATATAAAATAATTCTGAAGTGGTTGCTGGCCCGCTCCAGGAGGCTGAAGTGCGTGATGTTCTTCCGCCTCCTCTAGACATCGAGGGGGTCCCGGCGTACTCTGTTCGATCCATTTTGGATTCGAGTCGTCGGGCGAGCGGCCTTCAGTACCTCGTGGACTGGGAGGGTTGCGGGCCGGAGGAGAGATGCTGGGTTCCGGTGGAGGACGTGTTAGATCCTTCCATGTTATCAGAATTCCACCGTCTCCATCCGGATCGCCCTGCACCTCGCCCTCCGGGTCGTCCCCGAGGCCGGTGTCGACGCGCTGCTGGAGCCGCTCGTCAGGGAGGGGGGTACTGTCACGACTTCTGCCGAAGTCGTTGCCTCTCCTTGTTCGAGCGGTGCTCGGTGCTCGGCGTTCGACGTCACCGGTCTAGCCATCATTGATCCATTTCTAATTTTCCATTGGTTTTGTCTTGTCTTCCCACACACCTGTTTTCAATCCCATTCATTACCTGTTGTATATTTAACCCTCTGTTTCCCCTCATGTCTTTGTCAGAGATTGTTTTATTGTCAGTGTTGTTTATTTGTTGTATTGGTGCGCGACGGGTCCTCGTAACCATGTTTTTTATGTCTATACTTTTTAGTGTTATGGAGCATGTTCTGTGGACAGTTATTAAAAGACTCCATCTATCGGTAAATAGCCCATCCATTTTTACCTACCTCATCCCCATACTGTTTTTATTTATTGACTTTTCTGCTATTTTGCACACCAATATCTCTACCTGTACATGACCCTCTGATCATTTATCACTCCAGTGTTAATCTGCAAAATTTTAATTATTCGCCTACCTCCTCATGCCTTTTGCACACAATGTATATAGACTCTCTTTTTTCTACTGTGTTATTGACTTGTTAATTGTTTACTCCATGTGTAACTCTGTGTTGTCTGTTCACACTGCTATGCTTTATCTTGGCCAGGTCGCAGTTGCAAATGAGAACTTGTTCTCAACTAGCCTACCTGGTTAAATAAAGGTGAAATAAAAAATAAATAAAAAACATTAACACTCTATTTCGACTCTCCTGCGCCTGACTTATTCACACGGTGCTGACACTATGTCATGGAAAAACAGCAGGCATTCATAATGTTTTCTATACTCAGTGTTTAAGGAAGTATTTTAGTACCTAGAAGAAAGGGTTAAATGTGTGTCACTCCAAAAAATTAACAAATTCCTATACTTTGTTATATCATTTGAAAAGTAGTCAGACCACTTACCTCTTTTCCACATTTTGTTACATTACAGCATTATTCTAAAATGGATTAAATAAAATAAAAATCCCTCATCAATCTACACACAATACCCCATAATGACAACGCAAAAACAGGTTTAAATGTTTTAAATAAATTGATAATAATAAAAAGATATACATTATTTACGTAAATATTCAGACACTTTGCTACGAGACTCAAAATTGAGCTCATTGTGCATTATGTTTCCTTTGATCATCCTAGGAGATTAATCGAAAACTTGATTGGAGTACTCAGGTGGTAAATTAAATTGATTGAACATGATTTGGAAAGGTACACACCTGTCTATATAAGGTTCCAGAGTTGACAGTGCATGTCAGAGCAAAAACTAAGCCATGAGGTCAAAAGAATTGTCCGTAGAGCTCCGAGACAGGATTGTGTCTAGACAGAGATTTTGGAAGGGTACCAAAACATGTCTGCAGCAGTCCCCAAGAACACAGTGGCCTCCATCATTCTTAAATGGAAGAAGTTTGGAACCCACAAGACTCTTCCTAGAGCTGGCCGCCCGCCAAAACTAAGCAATCTTGAGAAGGGCCTTGGTCAGGGAGGTGACCAAGAACCTGATGGTCACTCTGACAGAGCTCCAGAGTTCCTCTGTGGAGATGGAAGAATCTTCCAGAAGGACAACCATCTCTGCAGAACTCCACCGATCAGGCATAGTTGCCAGACGGAAGCCACTCCTCAATAAAAAGCACAGGACAGTCCGCTTGGAGTTTGCCAAAAGGCACCTAAAGGACTCTCAGACCATGAGAAACAAGATTATCCGGTCTGATGAAACCAAGATTGAACTCTTTGGCCTGAATGACAAGCATCTCGTTTTGTGGAAACCTGGCACCATTCCTACGGTGAAGCATGGTGGTGGCAGCATCATGCTGTGGGGATGTATTTCAGCAGCAGGAACTGGGAGACTAGTCAGGATCTAGGAAAAGATGAACGGAGCAAAGTTGGGGCGGCAGGGTAGCCTAGTGGTTAGAATGTTGGACTAGTAACCGGAAGGTTGCAAGTTCAAACCCCCAAGCTGACAAGGTACAAATCTGTCGTTCTACCCCTGAACAGGCAGTTAACCCACTGTTCCTAGGCCGTCATTGAAAATAAGAATTTGTTCTTAACTGACTTGCCTAAAAGTTAAAAAAAAAAAAAAAAAAAAGTTCAGAGAGATCCTTAATGAAAACCAGCTCCAGGGCACTCAGGACCTCAGACTGGGGCAAAGGTTCATCTTCCAACATAACAACAACACTAAGCACACAGCCAAGTTAACACACAAGTGGCTTCGGGACAAGTCTCTGAATGTCCTTGAGAGGCCCAGACTTGAACCCGATCCAACATCTCTGGAGAGACCTGAAAATAGCTGTGCAGTGACTCTCCCTGAGTAAAGGGTCTGAATACTTATGTACATGTGTTTTTTCTATAGAATCTATAGAATAGCAAGTTTTAACCAACAACGCGATCATAGGACAAACAGCAGTGTTTTTTTTTTTAAACGTGGGCGTTTATTTTGCTGCGGGTGTCTTGGTTGGACAGAGGACAAGTTTGAACTTTAGCAATTACACTGCATAGACATCCTCTCAATGTGTGATGTGAGAGGATAGTTAAACATAAAATTATCCTACAAACCCTCTTAAATAAATAGCCTGACTTGTTTGAGAAATGGTGCAGACACTACCCTATTGTTGTAAACTCAAAATACAGTTTCTTGTAACTCAGACTTTTATTCTAACATAGGCTGCAACAATGTAGTCTCAAACATATCTTTTTAACATTTCACCCTTTTAATCTTGTGTGTTAATCCGTTGTGTTAGATTTGAGTGTGATTTCATTTCATGGTTTGTGCTCCTATGTGTATTGTCCATTTGATATGTGATGATGTGTTTGAGTTATGAGTTGAGTTATGTCCCACCCCTTTGAGTTTTGTCCCACCCCTTTGCTAGCCAATAACTGTCTGGGTGGCTGTTATTGATAGGCTACACAGGGTGGTCTAAGGTAATTGATAGGAGTTTCCTATGTTTACATTTGTTTGCTTGTTGTTATAATGATGATTGACTGTTTTCCCTTACACAGCAAACATGACTTGTCCTTTGCCAAGGCAACTCCTTCACGTTGTCCCTTACATAGGCCTACTTTGTCCCTACATATCCCCCACATGGGCCACCCCCTAGTACTAGAGTTCTAGCCAATGAGCTTCAGCCCCTCGCAATTTTTCTGACAACTTGCAAGATGCACACACAGCAGAGCAACACAAAAAGCAATGACGCGATGCACATATATGCACAAATATAGAATACTACTCTGAACCATTCCATCTCGAGTCCAGCCACTGGGCACAGACATATATTCAACGTCTATTCCACTTTGGCTCAAAGTAATTTCATTGAAATAACGTGGAAACAATGTTTTGTACATACTGACTGTTGTGTGTAATGTTTTTAAATGTATATAAATAGCAGCGTCTTTTGTCTGTAATGCCTTTTTCGTTTAATGTCAAACCCCAGTAAGACTAGCTGTCGCCATTGGTGTCGGCTAACAGGGATCCTAATAAATCTAAAATCAAATCGATTCAACCAGTGTGTGCACATTGTCCAGTTGCAGAAAGGTTTACTTTGTGCTTTTTATAGTAGGCCACAGTTCAACCTGTTGATTTACATTTGGTTGAGGTGTCAACTAATGTGAAATCAACTTGAAATCAACAAAACATTTCACCATGTCACTGGATTTAGGCTAAAAGTTAGACGGAAAAAAAGACATTCCCTTATGTTGATTACTTTTTGCAAATCCAATCCGTTTTCCACATTGATTCAACGTCACCAAATAGTCTTTTTTTGTTGTTGAAATGATGTGGAAACAACTTAGATGCAACCAGTTTTTGCCAGGAGGGACAGCAGAAAAGTATTGTTGGGTTCTTAATTTCCAATTGGCTTTTCGGGGGTATTTTCCCTTGGAGCCTGGAATGATCTGGACGTGAGTATAATTGCCAGAGATAATGGAGGGTAAATCTAACCAGCGCTGATGGGGTCCTGATGGAGTCCTGATGGGGTCCAGCAGAAGGTTATTAGGAGTGCTCATTAGTACCCGACTGAAATGAAAGCAGGTCTTAGGTCTTTAGGTCTGAATCTGGCACTGGCTGACTGGCATTTGTCTTCAACACAGAACTTTACACAGTCTAGTTCCAAAACAAAACATCAATTTATTAATTCGGCTGAGAGATAGAGAGAATTACTGTTAGCCTTATGGTCAGACATTTAGTTACCATGTACTCTGTGTGATGGCGAGGATTCTAAGTGAGTGTGTGCGTGAATCGGGGGAGAGGGCTTTGGTAGGTTTAGGTCTGTATGTCTACAGTATATCTCTCTGTGTGTGTGAATGGGGGGAGAGGGCTCTGAAAGGTTTAGGTCTGTATGTCTACAGTATATCTCTCTGTGTGTGTGTGTGTGTGTGTGAATGGGGGAGAGGATTCTGGCAGGTTTAGTGTGTCTGTCTGTCTGTCTGTCTGTCTGCCCATGCGTGCATTTTTCTGTCCAAAATGGTTTTACTTGTTTATTTATTTTCCCTTTATTTAACTAGGCAAGTCAGTTAAAAATTATTATTTTCAATGTCGGCCTAGAAACAGTGGGTTAACTGCCTTGTCCAGAGGCAGAACGACAGATTTTTACCTTTACCTTTTTACCTCGTCAGGTCAGGGATTCAATCTTGCAACCTTTTGGTTACTATTCCAACGCTCTAACCACTAAACTACCTGCCACCCCATTTAAACTTGGAGCAGAGGGAAGGAGGGAGGATGAGTCATAATCATCTTTAATTGGCAGAGAAATATGATGATTCTAAATGTGTTGATGAGGAGGTCCTTACTAGGTAAAGCTTGACTCCATCTGCTCCCCAATCAGTTGCAATTCCATTTACAATACATCTCTGTCATGCTGAGTTAACGGTATGCTTCCATCTACAATACAATCCCTACCATGCTCCTATCATATTGAGTTCTGGATATATGCACATCCAGTGTATCAAAAAAACTATGAAAAACAAGGACATCAAAACAAAACATCAAAGCAATGTATTTCCATTTTATTAAGAGTATTCATAATTGCTCAGACATGTATATACAAAATACAGACCTCTGATAATTTTGTCAGTTTCTCGTTATTGTTTATATACTGGAAAAAAGCAGGTCGGTCAATACTTCTGCCCCCCAATTAGGACCAGAGGAGAGGGGGAGAGCAGGGGGTGGGGGTGGTTAATAGCACAAGAGGAGTATGCAGAATGGGATTGGGTGCACACACAAATGAGTGGTTCTCAAGACATGGCGATGCGCGGGGAGCTGGTGACAGGAGCAGGCAGAAGTTTGCCATGCTGTCTGATCTAAGATCAGTCAAGCCATTGTTTTAGCGTTTCCCTCCTAACGGTTTAGGTTTAGATAGGGTGAGGGTAAGCTGATCCTAGATCTTTGCCAATGGATAACTTCTACCCCAACCAAGTAGTGACTTAGCTAAGCTAAAATACTATGTGGTCTGGCTACTAGGCTATGGTGAGGAGGCTGGGGATTCAAATTCCAAAACAGGGAGGGTAGCCTTTGTGCCGCCAGCACCCATTCCACGGCGGGGGAGGGTGACGGGGTGTATTGAACCCAGATTGTTCTGGCATGGCAGAGGTTTCAGGACTAAGGCATGGGAAAACCGCTTTGTTGCCAAAGAAAGTTGCCGCGTCCCATTCAGTGCGGCAATAGTAATTGAGACACGAACTCACACACACACACACTAGAGTACTTGCTCATGCACATTTTTGCGTAAAACGCATTTGATAACACACACTTACTCTCACACATGCTTGTTTACACAAGCATGCAGACAAATGAGTTAACACACACAACCTCTCCCTCTGACACAATTTTGGAGGCTCAATCTCTCTCTCTCTCTCTCACGCACGCACGCACGCACGCACGCACGCACACACGCACACACACACACACACACACACACACACACACACACACATTAAAGAGGGCATGAATAGTCAGAATGGACTGTCTGCACCCTCCTATGTAACCCCAGCCCCTATCTATAACCCCACCCTCCTATGTAACCCCACCCTCCTATGTAACCCCAGACCCTATCTATAACTCCACCCTCCTATGTAACCCCACCCTCCTATGTAACCCCCAGCCCCTATCTATAACCCCACCCTCCTATGTAACCCCACCCTCCTATGTAACCCCAGCCCCTATCTATAACCTCACCCTCCTATGTAACCCCACCCTCCTATGTAACCCCAGCCCCTATCTATAACCCCACCCTCCTATGTAACCCCACCCTCCTATGTAACCCCAGCCCCTTTATATAACCCCACCCTCCTATGTAACCCCAGCCCCTATCTATAACCCAACCCTCCTATGTAACCCCACCCTCCTATGTAACCCCAGCCCCTATCTATAACTCCACCCTCCTATGTAACCCCAGCCCCTATCAATAACCCCACCCTCCTATGTAACCCCACCCTTCTATGTAACCCCAGCCCCTATCTATAACCTCACCCTCCTATGTAACCCCACCCTCCTATGTAACCCCAGCCCCTATCTATAACCCCACCCTCCTATGTAACCCCAGCCCCTATCTATAACCCCACCCTCCTATGTAACCCCAGCCCCTATCTATAACCCCACCCTCCTATGTAACCCCAGCCCCTATCTATAACTCCACCCCCTCTGTAATTCCTTAACAAGCGCTGGTGTTATGTACATGTCATCTGTTTCTGTAGCAACACAGCCTCACAACTGGATGACTTCATTTCAATGGGATGCAAAGCATACAACATGACAGTGGGGAAGAAAAAGACAGAATCCAACGTTCAAAAAAGTTCAAAAGGAAAAAAAAACAACAAGAAAAACATATTTTATGTTTCGTTATCAAGTCCATGTGCATGAAACGGCAAGATCCTTCCAATAAAAAGCCAACCAACAGTCCATCTCTGGGTTGGCCCACATACTATCAAACATTGAAGGCGAAAAAGCACAAACACTGTTAATCTTGTCCACGTCTATTCTATTCTCTCTGTCTGTTCTGTATGGATCCTTGTGATGAAGTGGTGACGGTGGCTGTGGATTGGTTGGTTGGAAACATATTTATGTAACAGGCGAGGCCCCCATTGGCTTTCAGTCCAGCCTGCTGTACACAGGCACGCGTAGATGCAAAGGTGAAGTCAAGTGAACACAAGCACAAGTACACAGGTAAGCACATGTGTGTACAGGTTTCTCAAAGCATCAGTAGGCATTGAAAATGACAGTTCACAATGCACTGTTATTGGCGTGTACACTCCCAAATATCCAGAGATTCTACTGTGTTCATTATTTGTTTGTTTTTTAGAAAAGACATACGAATGAAATTAATACTTTAATATCAAACACTATTTACATCAAGTTTTTGCTAATAATAAATATCATCATCATCATCGTCATCATAACAATAATAACAATAATACCGTTTTTAACAATGAAGTGTCTAATTTTTCCTTTGTCCACCAGAAAGGTACAAAAACAGTAACTAATCTAACACTACATGTTATATGGTTGACTACCTCAGGATACACGGTATCCAGCTAACAAGTTGATCCTTATTTCCCAAGTTAACGTGTGTACAGAATAAACCATGGTAATAATAGTAGCAATAATGATAAAGAGCAGTACGGGTAATTATAATAAAATAGAATTGAAGCTGGACTTCCCCAAAAAGTGTTGGCTATAACGTTATGTCGATGACAGTCTGGGATTGAACATGGCACCCATCCCCTATGGTGTTCTGGTGAAAATTAGTGCCCTTTATATGGCGTCCTCTCTTGTTAACCCCGAAAGCTGAGCTGCTATTCTACAGTAATAGCATTGTTACCATAGTACGAAAACAAATATGGCCGACAGCACACACAACCCTTCAGCAGAAGAATATACTGTAGAAGGCAGCTGCGAAAAAGCAACAACAAAAAATATATCAAAACAAAACAAAAAAGATGCCTTTGGGTGTGTATTCCATTTTTAGCTAGTGTTTTTAAAAAGGTTGCATTGGGTATTTTTTGTTAGGCACTCCAGTCATATATGCAACTTCCTTCCTCCTACACTTCTTTCTTTCAATCTCTTTCACTCTTTCTTTCTCTCTCTCTCCCCTATCTCCTTCACTCTCCAGCCCTCTATAACTGCAAGGTCACTGACGCTTTAAAACCCCCAGGCCTTCCACCATCTATTTTTAACAGCTGAAATAACTCCCCGAACTCCAAAACATGAGGTCTGCATGCCTGTCATTTTGAACCTCATTAAAGAGTCACAGTAGGACCGTTAACTAGGCATGCAACCTCTCAACTGTCTGTCTGTCTGTCTGTCTGTCTGTCTGTCTGTCTGTCTGTCTGTCTGTCTGTCTGTCTGTCTGTCTGTCTGTCTGTCTGTCTGTCTGTCTGTCTGTCTGTCTGTCTGTCTGTCTGTCTGTCTGTCTGTCTGTCTGTCTGTCTGTCTGTCTGTCTGTCTCTGTGTGAAAGCAGACCTGTATCAACACACCTAATTAATGTATCTGTCCATCCTACTCCGGGTTAGAACAGAATAACAGCATTTCCATTTACAAATCGCTCCAGCTATGTTAATCTACCATCTGATCCTTTGTGAGTCTAAGGAAGTTGAATGTCATTATACAGCAGTACAATGTATAAATGGGGGCCTATACAAAACATGGCCAAACTAAACTACTCTGCGCTCCGCCTCGATGTTAAAGGAGATTTTCTCTATTAACATAATCATTGTGAGTTGATTATGATGAGATTGAATTATGCGGTAGTAAAATGAATGGGGAATAGGCAGCCTGTTATAATGGAGCTACAGCATTTGAATCCGAGGTTATAGTTGAAGTTGTGGTTATACATGAGTGGTAAAGTAAAGCAACACTGTTTCCTAGATGGCGGTGCCTCCTTACTGGGTATGGTAGAAAGCTATGCTGAGGGAAGATTCCATATGCCAAGCTCTACAGCACGTCTAAGTGAACTAATGATAAGCAATTGTAAGAAAAATCTAAATTTGCCTTGTAGGGAAGTGGTATTATTTCATATTCAAAAAGGGCTGTTTTGTAACATGGTGAGAGAGGCAGCCTCTTCAAATGTTGGTAGCTTTCACAGAGGTAGAGGAGCTTTCTTCTCTAAACTGTTGACATAACCTTTGAACAACACAAATCTTCCCCCACTTTGATAGATAAACGTCTTTGCCATAATCATAGATGGCATTTAAAATATCAGCAAGAGAAGGCTGAGTATGTCAGGTAAAACTCAGTGAAAAGGTTTTATAACAAACTGAATCAAAAGTGCCATCAGTGAGGGTTCAGATTGTTATCACTCACAAAGCATTGCCCGACACGAAAGAGCAATTATATATTAATTAAGTCAGTGAATAAAGCCCAAAGTTACCTGCCTGTCTGCCCCTCATAAATTGAGTCATCTTCCAAATATTTGAACTTTTATCCACCCAACGGACTAAATGTTTTTATTTGTCTTTTCTTTGTGTCGTGCCAAAAGTCTCCAACCATTCTCTCTACACACAAAGAGGGTACATGACAGCATACCTTAATCAAAGAGGCCAGGGAACTTAATACTTCAACCAACTCAGCTCACTCATGCCCTCTTCTCTCCTACTAAACATGTTCTACACTGTATCTCAACTGATAACTCCATGGTGTTCCACTATCTGTAACACCTAACAAAGACCCAGACTCTTTATCCACCTGATGCTGAAAGAGATGAGTCTAAAGACTAGGAGAGAGGTGTGAGTACTACTCATCTCTGTTCCTTTTTTCTAGATAAGAGCTAAAACAACCATGACCTGCTGTGTATTGCTGCTTTACAACCTACCAAAGAGCTATTGAAAAACTGTCCGTGTAAAAGTGTGTTTAGGTGTGTGTACCTGTATATGTGTGTATGTGAGTGGTACAATGAATCGGCATGACGTAAAGGGATGTCAGAAGGGAAAACAAGAATCACTAAGTGTCAAAAAATAGAGATTTGGCATCTTAGTTGACAGTTTTAAGGGGGAAACAGTTTCTTCCACATCCAACATCAACTTTTTCAAACTCACTGACGGAGAAAGACCACTTAAATATCTGGAAAAAATAGTGTTCCTTAAGAAGCCCAGTCTCAATACCCCCCCCACACCCGCCCATTCTCCCACCCTAGCCCCAGCCTCATCATTGGGTAGATTCAGGACGCGCAGGGTGTAATTCCCTTCCAGGACAGGGGGAGGCGCTATAAGGTGAAGAGTGTTGCTAAGCAGATTAGCAGTGCAGCCAGCAGTGGACTGGCTATCCGCAAGTGTGAGGCTGCGCTTGTGGCGTCACTCCTGGACGGTTCGGCAGACTCATGACTTGTATCATCTAGAGGAGGGAGAGAAAATTTAGAAAATGAATATTTCTATCAATCATAAAACGAGATTATCAACACATACACATTGCAAAAAATGGTGATCATTGGTGACATGTTTTGTAGTATTTTATTTGGAATGCCGATATTGCTATATCCCCATATCCCCAATAAAATTATGAAATAACAAGTTACTGCTACTGCTTCTGTTACATATCAGCCAACCAGCCAGCCAGGCAGCATACCAGCCGGCCAACCAGCCAACCAACCAGCGAGGCAGCCCGCAGGTCCCCTCTGCTTGGTGAGTCCCATCCTCTACATGATTAGAATAAATGGTTCCAAAATGTTTATGCAGGTGTCCTCATAGGAGAACACTTTTTGGTTTGTTGTATACCTATTTTGGATTCCAGGTAGAACCCTCTGTGGAAAAGGTTCAACATGGAATCCCAAAAAGGTTCTACCTGGAACAAAAACAGTTCTACCTTGAACCAAAAGGTGTTCTTCAGAGGGTTCTCCCATGGGGACACCTGAATAACTCTTTTTTATGTTCTAGATAGAACCTTTTTCGTAAGAGTGTAGAGCTCAGAGGCATGGTTAGGAGCTCCCCAGGTTGACTGGCAGACAGTGTTATCAATGAGCAGCTATGTGCCTGTTTAACAGCAGACAGAGGGAGCAAGCTAGGCCATACACTCACTCACTCACTCACTCACTCACTCACTCACTCACTCACTCACTCACTCACTCACTCACTCACTCACTCACTCACTCACTCACTCACTCACACACTCACACACTCACACACACAAAGGTGGGAAATATGCAGGCACAGATAAAAAAAGAGTGATAATGAGGATGGGGTGGGGCTGAGATAGATAGAGGAAGAGAGTTAGACAGAAGGTAAAGATGCAAAGGTTTGGGATGGCAGGCAGGCAGACAGACAGACAGACGGACAGATGGGCAGACAGGAAGGTGGAGATAGTCTAGGGCTCTGACCTTAATAAATCAAAATGCAACCCCCCAAGCTTGAACTGCCAAGGAGGTGTGTGTTTGTGTGAGAGAGAAAAAGAAAGAGAGAGAGAGAAAGTGTGTGCGTGTATGTGTGTGTGTGTGTGTGTGTGTGTGTGTGTGTGTGTGTGTGTGTGTGTGTGTGTGTGTGTGTGTGTGTGTGTGTGTGTGTGTGTGTGTGTGTGTGTGTGAGAGAGGGAGAGGGAGAGGGAGAGAGAGAACGCGTGTGTATGTGCGTGTGAGAAAGAGAGCGTGTGTATGTGTGTGTGAGAGAGAGCGAGAGAGAGTGTGTGTGTGTGTGTGTGTGTGTGTGTGTGTGTGTGTGTGTGTGTGTGTGTGTGTGTGTGTGTGTGTGTGTGTGTGTGTGTGTGTGTGTGTGTGTGTGTGTGTGTGTGTGTGTGTGTGTGTGTGTGTGTGTGTGTGTGTGTCAGATGAGGTGACAGCTAGTGATAAATCCTGATCATCAGGGTATGGTGAACGGCTTCCATGAATAAATTTGGAAAATGTAATGTTCTCCAACTGCGAGAAAACTGTAATTGCTAATGCGATGACAAATATTATTCCTAAAACTCTGTTTGAAATGACTAATATGTTACTCAGAGTCAGTGCATGTGTGTTTGGTCTCCTTGGTAAAACAGAGCAGGAATTAGACAGTCATGTAAGCATGAAAGAGAGGATGCAGATAGTTGACATCAGGTTAGAAACATGAGCATGCTACAATAATATAGCCTATGTTCTGAAAAGGGTAGAATAAGGGTGGAATAAAGGGTAGAAATGGTGGAATAAAGGGTAGAATAGGGGTAGAAATGGTGGAATAACATGTAGAATAAAGGGTTGAATAAGAGTAGATTAAAGGTTAAAATAAAGGGTCGAATAAGGGTAGAATACGGGTGGATTAAAGGGCAGACTAAAGTGTAGAATAAAGGTTAGAATAAAGTGCAGCATAAGAGTAGAATAAATGGTCAAATAAAGGGCAGGGTAATGGGTAGAATAAGGGTGGATTAATGGGTAGAATAAAGTGTAGAATAAATGGTAGAATAATGGTGGAATAAAGGGTAGCATAAGGGTAGATCAAATGGTAGAATAAGGACATAATAACGGTAGAATAAAGGGCAGAATTTGGGTAGGTTGAAGGGTATAATAAAGGGTAGAATAAATGGGAGAATAAAGGGTAGAATAAGGGTATAATAAAGGGTAGAATAAAGGGTAGAATAAGGGTAGAATAAAGGGTAGAATTAAGGGTAGAATAAAGGGTGGAATACGGATGGAATAAAGGGCAGGATGAAGGGTAGAATAAAGGGAAGAATAAAGGTAGAAAGAAGGATAGAAAAAAGGGTAGGATAGAGTGTAGAATATGGGTAGCATAAAGGGTAGGGTACAGGGTAGAATAAGGGTAGATCAAATGGTAGAATAAGGGTAGAATAAATGGTAAAATAAGGGTACAATAAAGGGAGGAATAAGGGTAGGAGGAAGGGTAGAATAAGGGGTAGAAAAGAGTCAATTGAAATGAAGACAAAATGAAAAGCCACTAGAAGCAATGGTTTGAATTTCATTAGACTTCAGCATTAATGGGCTCTATTGACATATGCTAATGTAAAATATAACGTTTTTCAGAGTGAACCTATGTGTAACACAACATATGTTATGAAACAGCCTACAGTACACGTGGTATGAAACACAGGCTACATTATATGTGGTATGAATTGAGAAATATACGTATATTAAAGTCAAATGGAGGAGTACATTGAATCTAGGATCTATAGTAGAGCAGGCAAAAACATTATTTTTGTTCTGACATAAATAGCCTATGTTATATTCTGACATTAGACATGATGATTTAACCAGGTACTGCCATGTATGACGCATGACCAGGGCTTGACTTAGACTAAAATAGGTACTGGTACTCATTTTGGGTGGCGGTACAGAAGCTCAAGCAGTAGAACATTTGAGGTGCCGGTACTCAGCTCTGGTGAGCTCCTGCCCGAGTCAAGCACTGCGTATGACACATGCAAACATAGACCACATCACCGGCAAAACACAACTAGCAACACAACACAACAACATGGCAGATGCAGAAAAAGCGTTCTAACATGACAGTCAACCATGCTGGGAGAGGACAGATGGGCCAATCAGTGGAGAAACATAGAGAAAGAGAGAGGGGGAGGGATGTGTGTGTCCCAATGGGACACACACAGGTCAAGAGGGCATTTGTTAAAAAATAAAGTCATAAAATAATGCAGAAAGCCATACTAACCTCGGGGTTCTAATGAATTGTCTACTTTGTCGTTTACGTCAAAAACACGGTCATGTACACCTATAGTTTTCACACAGCTGTCTAGAGATAGAAATAGAGATGATAGGGATGATTAGAGATAATAAACTCCCCCAACCCCTTTAAACAAAGGTCCCAAGCCCCAAGCCCCAAGCTCATGACAACATTCACAAGACATGTGCAATTCACTTCTTTCAAATCGTTCATTCCTTCACTTGTCTTTGGATAGAAACAATATAGGAGCTGTCATGAGATATGAAACTGACATGTTCAACAGAGAGCAAGAATCATTCAGAAGGAATTCAGCATTTTAGCAGACACTCTAATGCAGAGCAATTAGGGTTAAGTGCCTTGCTTGACGGCACATCAACAGATTTTTCACCTAATTGGGGGATTCAAACCAGAGACCTTTCGGTTACTGGCCCAATGCTCTAACTGCTTGGCTACCCACTGCCCTGCGTCACTGAGAGTAGTGGAAACACAACATCAGTGTTAAACAGGTTCCGTGTTTCTGTTGCAGCTGGAGAGACTTACTTGATGGTCGGACAAAGACTTTGAGTTTCAGGCATGTTCTTCGTCCATTCTCGGCGATGGTGGAGGCTGGAGAACAGAAGCACAGACACACGGGATCCTTAGACATACTACATCTTATTTTAATACATTTAAAAACACAAACACATCATTTTCCTTCTTTCAAATGACTGCCACATCAGTATATGTTTGCATCATCACAGAGGAGTGTTACATTTCATCTTCGATTGTGTGTATGTCTGTGTATGTGTGTGTGTGTCTGCGTGTGTGCTAGGGCACTTACGCAGGATTGCTTTATAAAATAGCCAGCTGTGAAAATGAGAAGGACAATAATTGCAAATTGAAGCAAGAGTAAAACCTCACTTAAAACTTGAGAGGCAGAGCTCTGATTCCACTAGCACCTGGTGAAGATTAGTACGGAACCGGATTTGTCCCTTAACAAAATGTATTCTGAAAATCAGAAACAGTATGACAACTTCTGCTTTTATTAAGTGCTGATGCAGCGGAAGACCTGTGTGTGTGTGTGTGTGTGTGTGTGTGTGTGTGTGTGTGTGTGTGTGTGTGTGTGTGTGTGTGTGTGTGTGTGTGTGTGTGTGTGTGTGAGGCTGTGTGTGTGTGAGACTGTTTGGGACTGTGTGTGTGCATGTGTGTGACTGGATGGTGTGGTGTCTGTGCACCAGGTGGTTTCTCCTGTAAAAGGGTTAAACAGGGGTCATGTCACAGTAGCATCCATCACTACCACAGAATAGAGTTAAAAATACATTGTGTGTTCTCATGTCTCAACCCGATGTTGGAAAGAGAGCCTCTTTACCCTTTTAACACATTGCACCTCATATCTTATTACTTTTCTCCACAGAAGAAGAAAATCAAATATACTTCTCAAATGACAAAACTCTTCCTGCCCAATTCCTTCCAACCCAGCCTCCTGTGAGACCTCCAGTAATGGGTCCTCTGGGCAACATTTTGTGTCATCTGAGCATCATTCCCCAGCAGATGAGATGAAGTCAAGCGTATCCCTGGCTGCCATTTGGGATCTGTCATCTCCTTACCCTGATCTATCGCTCTCTTTCTTACTATTTATACATTTATCTATCCCCCCGCTCTAGATGTGGCCCTTCTCCTTTGCTGTTTTCCTCTCCTCTTTGAACACACAACACACACACACACTAAAATGAGCATTTACACACATATTTCCTGGATCTGTCTCAAAGTCTTGGTCTGCAGTCGCTCTAATAACAATTTAGAGAAGAGCAGAACAGAGCAAAACAGAGCAGAGCACGGAAGAGCAGAACAGGCCAGAATAGGGCAGATTATGGCAGGGCAAAGCAAGGCAGAACAAGGCAGAGCAGGGCAGAACAGGGTAGAGCATGGCAGGGCAGAAGAGGGCAGAGCAGGGCCGAACAGGGCAGAGCAGGGCCGAACAGGGCAGAGCAGAGCAGGGCAAAGCTGTGCAGGGTATATTCTCTCGAATAAGGGTTTCAAATTTGGGTTTGAAATGACACTAATTGTTTTATATTTTTTACAGGAAATGCAGCTCTATGCCAGGTTCTGCTGTTGTGCAGTGGTTGCACAGCTTTTCCTCTACAGGGAGGCAGGTTTTCCTGTGTCTACCCTTCTCAATGGCAAGGCTGTGCCACTGAGCCTGTACTTTGTCAAGGTTTTCCTAAAGTTTTGATCAGTAACCATGGTCAAATAGTTAGCGATGGTGTACTGTCGATTTAGGGCCAGATAGCACTGCATTTTGCTTTGTGCTTGTGTGTCCCAATAATCAATGTAGTTTTGTTTTGACTGTCTTGTAATTTGGTTTACTCAGATTGATTGGATGTTCTGGTCCTGAGGCTACAGTGTGTTAGTAGAACAGGTTTGTGAACTCAGCTCCAGCACCAGCTGGATGAGGGGACTCTTCTTTGCTCAGTTCTTGGCATTGCAAGGCTCTGCAATGATATGAGAGGGGGTCACTGTATTTTATGTTTCCAAAACTTAATTGCTCTTTTTTTAGTTTTTCATATTAGTGGATATTGGCCTAATTCTGCCCTGCATGCATTGTTTGTAGTTTTCCTCTGGACATGTACAGTAGGAGAATCTTACAGAACTCCTCATGCAGGATTTCAATGGGGTGTTTGTCCCATTTGGTGAAATCTTGTTTTGCCAGTGAACACACCTCACTGTCATGAAGTGCAATTGGTTGAATGACACATTGAATTAATTTTAGCCAATTTTAGTAAGTATTTCAGTTTGAATTTTGAATGGCGTAGAATGCTCTGCATGCTTTCTCTCTCAATACATTCACCGCATCATCAAGGTGTCCAATTGAGCTTATTTTTAAACCTATGTAATTTTAGTGTACAGTACTCTATATATTTTGTACCAATTAAGAACTTTTGTCAAATTCCTTGAGATCTGGATCTTCTCTGGAAAATCATAATTTTAGTATTTTTGGGTTCTACTGCCAGGGCCCAGGTCTGGCAATACTGCTCTTGCAGGTCGAGGCTTTGCTGTAGGCCATGTGCTGTGGGTGAAAGTGTCATGACTTCCGCCGAAGTAGGGTCCTCTCCTTGTTCGGGCGGCGCTCTGCATCGCCGGTCTTCTAGCCATTGTCTATCCACATTTCATTTTCCATTTGTTTTGTCTTTCCACACCTGGTTTCAATTCCCTCATTTACTTGTTGTGTATTTAACCCTCTGTTCCCCCCCATGTCTTTGTATGGGATTGTTTATTGTAGTGCTTGTGCACGTTCCCCTGTTGTTCTGGATGCTGTTGGTTTTGCTTAATACATCTCTGGTTATTACCCAGTTCTGCTCTCGTGCGCCTGACTTCTCTGCCGCCAATAACGCACCCAGCTACAGAATCCCACACCGCAACATATGGAGTCAGCAGGAGCAGGTGCCCCTGGAATAGGGGTAGAGGAGCGCGTCCGGGAGCACGCGGCGATGCTCCACTATCTCGGCGCCGCCATAGACCACTCTGTCCAAACTATGGACCGCTGGGAGAGACAGGGAGTTCCTCCAGCACCTCCGCAAGCACAACCGGGGTCTCCCCCACTACTCCCCACACCCCCTTCACCCGGTCCCAGTGGGATTTGTTTCGCCCTTCCCCGGGAGTATGATGGGACGGCTGCACGCTGCCAGGGCTTCCTGTTGCAGCTTGACCTCTACCTGGCAACCGTCCACCAGGCTCCTTCATGTCGTGAGAAGTTGTCCGCCCTCGTCTCGTACCTCTCTGGGAAAGCCTTGGAGTTGGCCAACAAGGTGTGGGGAGAAGGAGATGCGGCGCTGGACCAGAAGGAGATGCGGTGCTGGACCTCTCATCTGAGGCAGGGGACGAGGAGCGCCCAGGAGTTCGACATGGATTTTCGAACCCTGGCCGCCGGTGCGGGATGGAACGATAGGGCCCTGATCAACCACTATCGCTGCAGTCTGCGCGAAGACGTCCGTCGGGAGTTGGCCTGCAGGGACACCTTCGACCAGCTGGTGGACCTGTCCATTTGGCTGGATAACCTGCTGGCTACCCGCGGACGTCCAGATCGGGTTCTGTCGGCTCCATCCCCCAGCACCGCAGCTCCGGTGCCCATGGAGCTGCGAAGTATCGTGCGTAGGGAGACTGGAGGAGGTTCCGGCTCGTGCACCATCTGTGGCTGCAGAGGTCACACTGTTGGTCGGTGCCCGGTTGGTTCCTCTGGGGATCGAGGCAGCAGGCAGGACACTGTGGCGTCATCCCGGCACCATTCTCACCCAGAGCCCTCTGTTGCACACATGTTTTTGGTATATTACTTTTCCTGAGTTTTCCCCGCATTCCCAGCATAAGAGGCTCATTGATTCAGGCACGGCTAGGAAGTTTATAGGCAGATCGTTCGCCCTTAGTTTAGGGATCCCCATTGTTCCCGTGGCTGTGCCCTTCCCCGTTCACGCCTTAGACAGTCGACCATTAGAGTCAGGGTTGATAAGGGATGCCACCGCTCCTCTGGGTATGGTGACGCAGGGAGAGAATCAGTCTCTTCCTCATTGACTATCCTGTGTCTCCTGTGGTGCTAGGCCTACCCTGGTTAGCTTGTCATGACACCACTGTTTCTTGGCAACTGAGGACTCTCAAGGGGTGGTCCCTAGAGTGCTCGGGAAGGTGTTTAGGGGTATCCGTTGATGCTACTAAGGTGGAAAGTCCAGACCAGGTCTCCACCGTGCGCATTCCCCCTGAATATGTCGATTTGGCTCTTGCCTTCTCAAAAAAGAAGGCGACTCAATTACCACCCCATCAACGGGGAGATACATCTCCTGGTAGACGCTGCACTTCCCAGGAGTCACGTGTATCCCCTCTCACAGGCGGAGATGGCGGCTATGGAAACATATGTCTCCGAATCCCTGCGTCAGGGCTACATTCGGTCCTCCACTTCACCTGCCTCCTCGAGTTTCTATTTTGTGAAAAATAAGGAGTGAGGTCTGCGCCCGTGTATTGACTATCGAGGTCTAAACCAGATCACGGTGAGGTACAGTTACCCGCTACCGCTCATCACCATAGCGATTGAGTCAATGCACGGTGCGCGTTTCTTCACCAAACAAGATCTCAGGAGCGCTTACAACCTGATGCGTACCCGGTAGTGAGACGAGTGGAAGACAGCGTTCAGTACGACCTCCGGGCATTATGAGTACCTCGTCATGCCGTACGGGTTGATGAATGCTCCATCAGTCTTCCAAGCCTTTGTAGACAAAATTTTCAGGGAACTGCATGGGCAGGGTGTAGTGGTGTATATTGATGACATTCTGGTATACTCCGCTACACACGCCGAGCATGTGTCCCTGGTGCGCAGGGTGCTTGGTCGGTTGTTGGAGCATGACCTGTACATCAAGGCTGAGAAATGCCTGTTCTTCCAGCTCTCCGTCTCCTTTCATGGGGATCGCATTTCCACCTCGGGGGTGGAGATGGAGAGTGACCGCATTTCAGCCGTTTGTAATTGGCCAACTCCCACCATGGTAAAGGAAGTGCAGCGGTTTCTAGGGTTTGCCAATTACTACCGGATATTTATCCCGGGTTTTGGTCAGGTTGCGGCTCCCATTACCTCACTGCTGAAGGGGGGACCGGTACATTTGCAGTGTTCGGCTGAGGCGGACAGGGCTTTTGGTCACCTGAAGGCTCTGTTTACCTCGGCTCCTGTGCTGGCCCATCCGGATCCCTATTTGGCGTTCATAGTGGAGGTGGACGCGTCCGAGGCTGGGATATTTTTTGTGCCTATTTATGTTGTTGTTCTGGATGCTGTTGGTTTTGCTTAATAATTATCTGGTTATTACCCAGTTCTGTTCTCCTGCACCTGACTTCTCTGCCGCCAATTACGCACCCAGCTACAGACAGCAGGCATTGGTCAACTGCGAAGAGCAGGCATTTAACCTCTGAATTGTGGAGACTAACACCAGGGGCTGAGGATTTTTCTAGAAAAGCAGTCAATTCGTTGATGTAAATATTGAAGAGTGCAGGGCTCAGATTGCAACCCTGGTGAAAGCCCCGCCCCTGGTAAAATAATTATGTTTTTTCTTAACAATTTAGACGTTGTCAATTGCTTTACTCCCTACACCACTTTCAATAACTTTGTATGACAGTCCCTTTATGCCCAAAAAATTAAAATGGTTTTTGGAAGTCGATAAAGCAAGCGTACATTTTGGTATTATTTTGGTGGACATGTTTATCTATCAGGGTGTGTAGGGTGTAAATATGATCGGTCGTGCAATATTTTGGTATAAATCCAATTTGGCTTTTACTCAACAGATTGTGCTTATTAAAGAAGTTTAGAACTTTTACATGTATAATACTCCAGAAAACCTTCCCCAGGTTACTGTTCAAACAAATACCTGTTCCTAAAGATTGGGGTTATGAGTCCTTGATTCCAGATGTCAAGGAAATAACCTACACATTTTGCACTAGTGAGTTTGAGCATCTCATTTAGGTTGCCATCAGGTCCGCATTTTTTTTTTTTTTTTTTTTTTGAGGGTCTAAATAGAGCCCCTGGTCAATAATTGGAGACTCCTATGGATTTAGATTGTCCTTAATTACATTTTCTAATACATTCAACTTCTAATGTATTCGGCATTGCTCTGCGTTTTTGTCCATTTGAACGGTGTTGTAGAGTGTTTTAAAATGGGTTGTCCATATGTCACCATTTTGTATTGCTTATCCCTCGTTTAGATTTTTTTAGTTTCTTACACTTTCGCCAGAAGTTGTTTGTGTTTATGGACTCCTCAATGAGTTGCAGCTGCTTGCTGTTGTGTAGCTGCTTGCTGTTGTGTAGCTGCTTGCTGTTGTGTAGCTGCTTGCTGTTGTGTAGCTGCTTGCTGTTGTGTAGCTGCTTGCTGTTGTTCTGTGATTTTTTTGGTTCTGAGTGTACGTTTATAGAGTTTTAAAGTCTCACAGTAATGAATAAGTAATTCACCATTAATTGGGTCTCTGTGCTTTTGGTTTGAGTGTTACAGGTTTTTTCTTTATAATTTTACAATCTGCATCAAACCAGTTGTCTGTCTTTTTTGCTTTTTATTCATTTTAATTGTGCTTTTTTTTGCGGTTTTCCTGAATGTATTGTTAATGTTCTTTACTGCTAGATTGATGCCTTCTTTATTGTGAGTGAATGTGGTATCCAGAAAGTTATCTAAGAGTGTTTGGATATTTTGGTTACTGGTTGCTTTCTGGTATTCTTCTGTACTGTTTTGGGCCCATCTGTATGAATTTCTGATCTGGTACAGCTGACTGGGCTGTGAACGTCTGATGTGGTACAGCTGACTGGGCTGTGAATGTCTGATCTGGTACAGCTGACTGGGCTGTGAATGTCTGATCTGGTACAGCTGACTGGGCTGTGAATGTCTGATCTGGTACAGCTGACTGGGCTGTGAATTTCTGATCTGGTACAGCTGACTGGGCTGTGAATGTCTGATCTGGTACAGCTGACTGGGCTGTGAACGTCTGATGTGGTACAGCTGACTGGGCTGTGAATGTCTGATGTGGTACAGCTGACTGGGCTGTGAATGTCTGATCTGGTACAGCTGACTGGGCTGTGAATGTCTGATGTGGTACAGCTGACTGGGCTGTGAACGTCTGATCTGGTACAGCTGACTGGGCTGTGAATTTCTGATCTGGTACAGCTGACTGGGCTGTGAATTTCTGATCTGTTACAGCTGACTGGGCTGTGAATTTCTGATCTGGTACAGCTGACTGGGCTGTGAACGTCTGATGTGGTACAGCTGACTGGGCTGTGAATGTCTGATGTGGTATAGCTGACTGGGCTGTGAATGTCTGATGTGGTACAGCTGACTGGGCTGTGAACGTCTGATGTGGTACAGCTGACTGGGCTGTGAATGTCTGATGTGGTACAGCTGACTGGGCTGTGAATGTCTGATGTGGTACAGCTGACTGGGCTGTGAATGTCTGATGTGGTATAGCTGACTGGGCTGTGAATGTCTGATGTGGTACAGCTGACTGGGCTGTGAATGTCTGATGTGGTACAGCTGACTGGGCTGTGAATGTCTGATGTGGTACAGCTGACTGGGCTGTGAATGTTGATGTGGTACAGCTGACTGGGCTGTGAATGTCTGATGTGGTACAGCTGACTGGGCTGTGAATGTCTGATGTGGTACAGTTGACTGGGCTGTGAATGTCTGATGTGGTACAGCTGACTGGGCTTGAATGTTGATGTGGTACAGCTGACTGGGCTGTGAATGTGATCTGGTACAGCTGACTGGGCTGTGAACGTTGATCTGGTACAGCTGACTGGGCTGTGAATGTCTGATCTGGTACAGCTGACTGGGCTGTGAATGTCTGATCTGGTACAGCTGACTGGGCTGTGAACGCTGATCTGGTACAGCTGACTGGGCTGTGAATGTTCGATCTGGTACAGCTGACTGGGCTGTGAATGTCTGATCTGGTACAGCTGACTGGGCTGTGAATGTTATCTGGTACAGCTGACTGGGCTGTGAATGTGATGTGGTACAGCTGACTGGGCTGTGAATGTCTGATCTGGTACAGCTGACTGGGCTGTGAACGTCTGATCTGGTACAGCTGACTGGGCTGTGAATGTCTGATGTGGTACAGCTGACTGGGCTGTGAATGTCTGATGTGGTACAGCTGACTGGGCTGTGAATGTCTGATGTGGTACAGCTGACTGGGCTGTGAATGTTGATCTGGTACAGCTGACTGGGCTGTGAACGTCATCTGGTACAGCTGACTGGGCTGTGAATGTCTGATCTGGTACAGCTGACTGGGCTGTGAATGTCATCTGGTACAGCTGACTGGGCTGTGAATTTCTGATCTGGTACAGCTGACTGGGCTGTGAACGTCTGATGTGGTACAGCTGACTGGGCTGTGAATGTCTGGTTGTTTCCATGTCTGTTCTTTTCAGGAACAACGTAACATGGCTGTGATCAGACAGAGGTGATAGTGGCTTGACAGTGAATGAGCTGAGAGAGAAAGGCTCAATGTCTGTTATCATATAGTCTACTGTGCTGTGGCCAAGAGGTGAGCAATAGGTGAATCTCTCCAAAGAGTCCCCCCTGTAACCTACCATTGACAATGTACAGACCCAGGCTTTGACAGATCACTTGACAGATCACTTCCATTTTTGTTGATGTGGTCTCTCTCTCTCTCTTTAATCTGATTTTGATGCTCTCTCTTTCTCCTTCCTTCTTGTAGTGTGTCACAGTTGGCTCATCAGCCGAATGTAAACGTGTGTAGGAGGAGAGAAAATAAAAGAAGCAGTGTCTCAGTGACACCTTAACGAACCTTGCCTGCCCTCCCCCGCCTGCTCGCTGGCTCACTCCCTCTCTATCTCTGTATCTTTCACTCCCTCTCTCTCAGACACACACACACATGCATGAACACACACACACAGCGCCCTGCTGACTCCAGATGTCTTATATTCATCATCATCCTTGTGGGTGGAGTTGAGTCAGGGCTATCCACACCAACCACTTAGCTCACACTTGCAGATCAAACGTGATGAGCTTGATGAAAGTGGCAGAAAACACTGCATTTGGGATTTAAAAGCTATTTTCCACCCACACAAACAGAAAATAATAGAGAAAATATGCAGTACCATCTGTCCTAATACTGGAGATTACAAACAAATGACTTATTTACCTCTCTAACCACAGATATGGAAGGATGGAGTTGACATAGTACTTTTTCATCGATCAAGACCTTTCATAACTGGGATCCTGATAGAAAGCGGACAAGGAAATGAAACTTCCTTGCAATGGTTTAGTGATAAATACGTTTTGGTTGGAAAGGTGTGTGACGTAAAAAAGGGAAGATTTAGCTGAACTAATTTCCTTCCTAGTAACAGCTCTTCATTCTCTGGGCTTGGTGAGGACCCCTTAGCTCTCAGAGCCCGAACCGTCCGCGCCAGTACCCTGTTTATTTTGGGTCACCGTGCAGGGCAGGGACAGCTTATTGTTTTTGTCAGGCCCTAAAATCAACACCTGCTATTCCAGTGCCCATCAAGCCAAAGCCAAGGCTGGTGCCTTTGAAGGGCAGCGGCACTGGAAAGTACACCCCAGAAACAGAGTGCCAGGTTGGGACTCCTCAGAGCGTTGTCCCCTGGTTGGTAATGGCTGGTCTCCTCAGTACACTGCATAACGCAGTATATAATTCAAAGAAACCTGAATCCAATTAGGCAAGAACAAGCGGGTGGGTTCAGGGTGGATTAAATTAGATATTGACTCAATCTCAGCCGAGCCCAGCCGAATATCAACTGTAATGTTATCTGGAAAACATATTTCCTTTAGCGTTTACATTTGGTTGAGTTGTCAGCTAACGTGAAGTTAATGTGACATCAACAAAAAATGTCACCATGTTATTGGATGTTGGAAAAAATGTGGCTGCCATGTTGATTACTTTTTTCAAATCCAAACAGTTTTCCATGTTGATTCAAAGTCATGACATAGATTATTGTTGTTGAAATTATATGGAAACAACATTGATTCAACCAGTTTTTGCCCAGTGGGTTACGCACAATACGAAACACAACAATGAATAAAAACGTGGAAACATTATGTGTTTAGAAAGGGGGAAAACTAAGTCAGGTAGCTCTTCACACTCGTACCATATACGGGTTGAAAATGGCAGATTTGGACAATGATAAACGCCTAAATTGTAACACAGTGGCTATACAGTAACGTGCTGTACATTTAAAAAAATATATATATTTAACCAGGTAAGTCAGTTAAGAACAAATTCTTATTTTCAATGATGGCCTAGGAACAGTGGGTTAACTGCCTGTTCAGGGGCAGAATGACAGATTTGTAACTTGTCAGCTCAGGGATTTGAACTTGCAACCTTCCGGTTACTAGTCCAACGCTCTAACCACTAGGATACCCTGCCGCCCCATGACGTCAGTTCTCTGGCTCTGCGCTTCACAGCGCTGTATGGGTTTTGACTGACAGCCGATCTGAACTTGAACACATCGCACGACAAGAAGTTGCCCCCATCCTCCCGGTAATTGGGCAACTTTTTGTTGTCTGATTGAGGTAAAATCTGTAAATGAAGAGGACTCAGAGCGATGCATTTTGAAAGATGGAAAAACAATGTATTTTGAAAGACATTGAGGATTACCACTGAACACCACTCTGATATCATACAAGCAAGCCAAATGTGAGCGACACATTTCGATATCATATCATATAGTGTCAGCATTTATGCTCACTATGTTTGATGTACAACTATAAGATGGGTTGTTCTGAACAGAATGAGTCTGTTAGATGTACAGTTACCAGATGACATGGTGTTATACCCTGGGTTGTTCTGAACAGAATGAGTCTGTTAGATGTACAGTTACCAGGTGACATGGTGTTATACCCTGGGTTGTTCTGAACAGAATGAGTCTGTTAGATGTACAGTTACCAGGTGACATGGTGTTATACCCTGGGTTGTTCTGAACAGAATGAGTCTGTTAGATGTACAGTTACCAGGTGACATGGTGTCATACCCTGGGTTGTTCTGAACAGAATGAGTCTGTTAGATGTACAGTTACCAGATGACATGGGGTCATACCCTGGGTTGTTCTGAACAGAATGAGTCTGTTAGATGTACATTTACCAGATGACATGGGGTCATACCCTGGGTTGGTCTGAACAGAATGAGCCTGTGTGCCTATTGTGAAGAAAATTTGCCGCGGCACACACATCTGAATGGAATCATAACTCCTTTTTTTGCGCACTACAATTATAATCTGTTTCCCTGAATTGCATTGTGAAAGTCTAACACTGTAATGCCATTTTTTTGTAACTTAGCTAGTCATGTTGGAAATATAACAGGCATTCAAATTATGCCTACCTGACCCAGATTGTGATTTATAAAGGACAGTTTTTGTGATTTCGCTTTCAACAAATGAGGCAAAAAGTATAGTAAATGTAAAATGCACATAGAATAAACAGTGTAATATTTGGATTCAGTCTTGTGTCAGATAAACTGTTGCGTCCTCACCGTTGGTCTAATCACTTTCCCATTATTTCCAATCTGTTCCGTTTCAATTCAAATGCTACCATGGTTATGCGTATGCTTTTCATATTTATACTGTAAAAAAACATTTACATTTAGCCTTATCCATATTAGCCAATTCTCACGAGTGTAAAGGGTTAATATATTATTGGGTATTATTATGCAACATTATTATCATTACTTTTATGACATAGTTTCTGTATATGTAGCTGAAAAAATAGTCAAAGCTGTGAGTAAATCAAAGTGGCTTTGGCAAATATTTCCCTTGTGTTTTATTTCGTCAATTCAAAGTCATTTGAGGGCTTCCATGGCCAGCTTTGATACTTCCAACTCCTCATCAGAAGATGAACAAGCACGAGGCAGATGACACGGTTAGAAATCCTAGAACTAATATTTGTTTGACAAAATTGCAGTTAGATTTACAGTATACAGCTCTTTTCATTACGTCTACTGTAAAATGATTTATAACGGTATGATCCTACTTCTCATCGAACACCTACAGCTCTAACCTACAGGATGTGTTTGAACCACCTCTGTTCATTGTTTGGGAGAGAAAACATGTTTTGGGCCTCTGGTTGTTGACATGCTTTGGTCAACCACGACACAGCTAGTAATGACAGACTCACACATATGAATAAGGTTTCTGGTTCTGGACCAACTCTAGCTGTTCCCCCTCAATCGCTATACCAGCCTTGTATTAGCTAGCAAGCATCCTCATGTTGCATTAGCTAACTAGTGTAACATTAGCGGGTTAGACACCTCAGTCCTCACATCGCGTTAGCATTTTGTTTGCATGTATAGCCAGTGTGTTGGGTCTCCAGCTGGCCTTAATGAGGTCATTCAGAGCCCTTGAATCCAGCTTGATTGTTAGGATGATGGGATGGGTTAAACCAGAATACCATCCAATGCTCTCTACAGAGCATTCCTGGCCAGCTAACCCACTGAATAACTAACACCTCCCCAGAGCCATGTTGTTTCTAATTCACTAGGATTACTCTGGTTTCCCGTCTTCTGTGACCCAGTCTGAGTTGGCAGAGAATGGAGAGATAGCATGCACACACACACACGCCACAAGCACACACACACACATTGTACACACACTCATTGTACACACACACACACACACACACACACACACACACACACACACACACACACACACACACACACACACACACACACACACACACACACACACACACACACACACACACACACACACACACACACAGAGGCGCACACACACACACACACATAATAACAAGTAACTAAGCATTCCATTTTTTCACACTGCTCTTTCCCATCTGGACAAAAGGAACACTTATGTGAGAATGCTATTTGTTGACTGTAGCTTAGCGTTCAACACCACAGTACCCTCAAAGCTCATCACCAAGCTAAGGATCCTGGGACTAAACACCTCCATCTGCAACTGGATCCTGGACTTCCTGACGGGCCGCCCCCAGGTGGTGAGGGTAGGTAGCAACACATCTGCCACATTGATCCTCAACACTGGAGCTCCCCAGGGGTGCACGCTCAGTCCCCTCCTGTACTCCCTGTTCACCCATGATTGCATGGCCAAGCATGACTCCAACACCACATGCTCACCCACTGGGGAGCAAGGCCCAGCCACTCAGAATGAGTTTATAAAGCCCACAAAGGGGCTTTATTACAGACATAAATACTCCTCAGTTTCATCAGCTATCCTCCGGATGGCTGGTCTCAGAAGAAGCCGGATGTGGAGGTCCTAGGCTGGGGGGGGTTACACATGGTCTGCAGTTGTGAGGCCGGTTGAACATACTGCCAAATTCTCTAAAATGACATTGGAGGCGGCTTATGGTAGAGAATTTAACATTACATTTTCTGGCAACAACATTATTGGACATTCCTGCAGTTAGCATGCCAGTTGCACGCTCCCTCAAAACTTGAGACATTTGTAGCATTGTGTTGTGTGATAAAACTGCACATTTTAGAGTGGCCTTTATTGTTCCCAGTACAAGGTTCACCTGTGTAATGATAATGTTGTTTAATCAGCTTCTTGATATGCCACACCTGTCAGGTGGAAGGGTTATCTTGGCAAAGGAGAAATGCTCACTAAAAGGGATGTAAACAAATTTGTGCACAACATTTGAGAGAAATAAGCATTTTGTGCATATGGACATATTCTGGGACCAACATGGAACAGGGGACCAACATGTTGCATTTATATTTTTGTTGAGTGTAGTTTATTTCCTGATTCTGGTGGAAGTTTTGAAAAAGAAAAAATATTATTTATTGGTGGTCAAATGCTAGTTTGTTGATTAGATCTTTTCCTCCCCATCAACAAGTGTTCGATAACTTACCCCTTTGATTAGCTAAGTCTGGCCAGCCTGGCAGGCAGGCAACTCACTGGACAACTGTTTCCTTTTCCTTTTTTAAAACAGGGATTCTCACGACTGGGCCATTAGTGGATGTGTTCTGTGACTGGATCCCTAGCAGCAGCCAGTAGAGACTGCAGCAGCCAGCAGAGACTGACCCCAGGGGAGCAGTTGGGTGGCGGCCATTCTCTGGTGGTGTTTGAGGGAGAG
This sequence comes from Oncorhynchus keta, assembly GCF_023373465.1. Taxonomy (NCBI): domain Eukaryota; kingdom Metazoa; phylum Chordata; class Actinopteri; order Salmoniformes; family Salmonidae; genus Oncorhynchus; species Oncorhynchus keta. The sequence goes on from NC_068445.1 coordinate 32,592,344, forward strand.
AGAGTGTAACATGCTGTCTGGAGGGCAGGCTCAACTCAATAGGCTAGTCTCCATGGATAGGAACAGTGACACATTGGGAGGTAAATAAAATGTGAGGAGAGGAGAGGAGAGGGTGAAGAAGTGAAGGGAAAATAATCCATCTAACAAAATTCTGATAATGTGTTTGAGTCCAAGGGTTTGTGTGTGTTGACTGTGGTTTCTGTCACATCATTTCATGTTGTTGGATCATTCCTGTGCTGATGAGGCTGATTACCAGGTTTCCTTCTAACCCTATGAATGGAACTGCAGAATCTCTGTCACTATTATAAATCCTCCCTGAGTTTAACAACATACACTGACTGAGTGTACAAAACTTTATGAACACCTTCCTAATATTGAGTTGTACCTCCCCCTTCCCTCAGAACATCCTCAATTTGTCGGGGCTTGGACTCTACAAGGTGTCCAACACATTCCATAGAGATGCAGGCCCATGTTAATTCCAATGTCAAGTGTCAAGTTGGCTGGATGTCGTTTGGGTGGGTGGACCATTCCTGATACAGACGGGAAACTCTTGAGCATGAAAAACCCAGCAGCGTTGCAGTTCATGACACAAACCGGTGCGCCTGGCACCTACTTCCATACCACATTCAAAGGCACTTAAATATTTTGTCTTGCCCATTCACCCTCTCATACACAATCCATGTCTCATTTATCTCAAGGCTTAAAAATCCAAATTTAACCTGTCTCCTTCCCTTCATGATTGAAATGGATTTAACAGGTTACATCAATAAGAGATCATAGCATTCAGCCAGATTCACCTATGTCAGTATATGTCGTGGAAAGAGCAGGAGCTTATAATGTTTTGTACACTCAGTGTATGCATACTGTATATTAACCCATATACCATCCATGCCTCAGTTTTATAATATACCTGCTTCCACAGCACAGTGTCTCTACCTACTGTATGAGCTGCATTATGCTAATGCAATATCATAGGATTTACAACCAATCATGACAGAACAACGATGCCCTGTATCTACAATCACATACATCCATCGTCAGACAAACCAAGACAATCCTTTCGAAATTAGTTGGTTTACCACATATGATCAAGTCATGTCTCTTGTTTCACTTTATAGGTTGTGCTGTACCAAAGTATTGTGACATTTGTAAGCATGGCTGATGTGTTTGACCATGGCCTGCTTCTTGCCAGATCAATCAGACAGTAATAGATCTATTCTGATCTGTGCTGTAAACCCAGCACCTGAGAACTAATTTCATCCTTGCCCACAGAACATAGTAGTGATGGATCACGTTTTTCTGTGTAGTCCAACAAGTCATATGAGCAACATAACTTACTCCTCCCCCACGTAGTACACACATAGACCAATCTCCACCTGAGTTATGACACCAACCAGTTTCCCATTCGCCACACATCTCACCGACTAACAGACACACTTTTTCCTTTCCTTTCCTCTCATCCCTCGCACCTTTCTCCTCCCTCGCTCCTCTCTCATCCCTCTCCCCTCCTTCCTCTCCCCTCCCTCGCTTCTCTGATATTGGCTTTCCTACCTCTTCCTCTCAGATTAGAATTGTTCCACAGATTCTTTCTATTGTAAAAATATGCTCCCTCCAGCTTTCTGTGATCGAGGGGGTTCACTTAAGCCATTAATGCTGGCTGAACTCTGACCTAGGAACCACTCAAAGTGCCCTTCTTTATCCCTTCCTTAGCAGCATCTGTCAGAGCGTCCGACACGTCGCGGCCGTAACTCACTCACAGCTAATATACTATTCTGCTGAATTGCTTGCAGATGTGAGCAACATTAAATGGCTTCCTGCATTTTCCTGGGAGGGGTACATTTAGCATCTGAGTTACCTCTTTCTCTCTCTTGTTTCTAGGAAGAAAGGAAGCAAGGGAAGAAAAAAGGGTAAAGAAGCAGGTTTTGGCCCAGATACAGTAGGAGATAATGATGTTGTGACTCTCACTCTCACACTCCCTCTCTCTATACCTCTCTCTTTCCCTCTCTCTCGCGCACTTTCCCTCTCTCTCACTCACTTTCCCTCTCTTTCCCTCTCTCTCTCTTTCCCTCTCTCTCTCTCCCTCTCTTTTCCCCCCTCTCTTCCTCACTCTTTCCCCCTCTCTCCCTCTCTATCCCTCTCTCCCACCCTCACTCACTCTCTCCCTCCATTTCTCTCCCTCTCTCTTTCCCTCTCTCCCTCTCTCTCTCTCTTTCCCCCTCTTTCCCTCTCTCTCTTTCCCTCTCTCTCTCTCTCTCCCTCTCTTTCCCCCCTCTCTTTCTCGCTCTTTCCCCCTCTCTCCCTCTCTTTCCCTCTCTCTATCCCTCTCTCCCACCCTCACTCACTCTCTCCCTCCCTCTCTCTCCCTCTCTTTCCCTCTCTCTCCCACTCTCCCTCTCCCTCTCTCTTTCCCTCTCTCTCCCTCTACCTCCCTCTCTCTCCCTCTCTCTCCCTCTCTCTCTCCCTCCCTCTCTATATCTCTCTCTCGGTCTCTCTCCATTACCTGATGGGCAATTTAGCTCTTCTAAACTGCTCCCCTAGAGAGCTGCGGCTGACAGCAAAAAAAATGAAAAATGAAGAATTATGGTCTCGATTTGGGTTTATTCCCAGCGACCTGCTAGCGTTGATTAACCTGTTTGTGTTGTTGAAGCACCTGACAGCAGAACTCTGTCTCCTCTTTGTAATTTTATAAGAGATACAACAAATCAAGCCCTCGCCCGCATTGAACTCGGAGGGCGAAAACACCATTAACAGGCGTTTCTCTGACAGAATATAATTTGACATCTTAATCTTCATCTACGGACCAGATAGTGAATCAAACAATGCTCTGCAGACATATTTTCATCCTTTCCTCCCTTAGGTCCTGGGGTTATAGAATTTTATGAGAGCCAAAATAACTAATCATTATCAAACTCAGTATAAATCATGGTGGTTGCTTTGAGTTCCTCTGTCCATAGTAATGAATATAATACTAATATGAAAAATGAAAATGCAAAAATGTGATTACGTTATTAGGAATGTCCCAAAAATAAGTGGTAAACCACACATGATATCCCAAACCATATTTATTGTCCATATTTCCTATCCCTAACCACACAATATATCATGTCATTTTTCTTCATGATTATACCGTTCACAATATACAACACTGTCCTGCCACACACACACCCATCCCCCATCCTGTTCAAGCCACTGACTCTGCCTCTCTTCTATCATTTGTCTGGTAAATCTCTATGTGTTCCTGAAAGAAAATCGTTTTTTTTCTAGAGCCTCCTGCATTGTGGCTATTACCACACACTAGTACACACACACCTTGCCCTCTCCCTGAGCAGGTTGGCGCATAAGCAAACATTCCACTCATCAAGTCAGAAAGCTGAACCGGTCCAATTTACAGGTTCTCAATGGCATTCTGGTTGTTGTTTTCTACAAACAGACACCTATTAATCTCTGTGAATTCAGAGGAATAAAAGTTAAACAACATCACTCCTATTTATCTGCTTCTTTCATGCTAGAAAATATCCCCTCGGCAACATCTACAAAACAGGGTTGGAAGCAATATAATCTCTCATGGAGAGACTACGTAAACATAAATGGGACCATAGATTTGTCTTTATACTATGGGCACCAATTGATAACGAGCAGCAATATTTTTTGGAACTGGTTATTTGGACAAATAGCATTTTTAAAATTTCTGAAGGGGAGAGGACAAACAGCCCATAGACTTGCCTGTAACTTGTGAAGAGAGAGGACGGAGCTCCTCGTTCCGGTTCCGCTCCTCGTTCTAGCATCTCGTAATCTCTTCTCTTAACACTTATGAACCCAGAACGTAATTTAGCAGCTGACCAAGCAAGAATTTACTTCTGGGTTAACTGAGATTATGCTAAATGGTATACTGTATAGTTGAAAATGTCTATATCAAATCAAATCTTATTTGTCACATGCGCTGAATACGACAGGTGTAGTCCTTACAGTGAAATGCTATGTAATAGGTCTGTAGCGTTGTACAGTAGTTACTGAACAGTAGTTACCCCTGTGTTGGCCGTTTGTGCTGTATGGCAATCTGAAATGAAGACAGAAGTATAACACATTTTTATACTGATGGTGGTGGTACGATGGGGATTTTGATGATGATGTACGCTACTCATGAACTAAATGCATTTCAGAGACCTACCGAAAGGAAAAAGCAGCAGTTGCTGGTGTTGATGACTATGATGAAGGTGTTGCTGCTGCTGATGAGGAGGCCATAAATAACAGGTGTATTATCAAAATGACCTATTCTTTCTCTTTGAACTATTTACACTATCCAATCAATCAACAAGCATTCCCTTTTGTTACAGATGTTCAATCTGGATATTTAAGCATTGGGAAATCAAGTCATGGTGGATGACATTAATATCCGCAGCAGTGGCCAGAGAAGCTGGAATCACTTAGAGAGACACCGCAGGCCACTAAAGCAATATGATGTTGTATAGCAGAATGGATGTGTAGTGTGGACAACCTATCAGTTGGAGTGTAATTTAATTTAGCCCTCTGGTCAGGAATCTTTCAGCAGGAAAAAGGTAGGAAATAAAGACTATGATGAAGGTGTGGCTGCTGCTGATGAGCACACGGAAAGAATTGACAGATTAGGTGGAGCTCCTCGTGTCTAACCTTTCCCTGGGCTTCATTTAACTCCAGTGTTGTGTATTCATGGATGCCAAGGGGAGCCAAGCTTCTCAAAAAAATGTACCAATAAAAAAACATAGAAAACAATGTATATTTTGTCCCTCTGTGTTTTGATAATTTCCCCTCAATTTGCAAGAGGCTGAATGCTTCTCACCAGAGAAAGCATCAGAGCAAGCGGAACAGCCACCCTCTGTCTCTGTATGCGTAGGCCATATATCTGATGCTGTCTGGTCAAAAAGACTATAACATTGTTGCCACCTGTAGCATTGAATGCAAGGGAAGCCAGCGAGTGTTTGGCTTCCCTTGATTAAAAAAAAGTATAAAATAATAGCCAATCTGTGTTGAGCTAAACTGAGTTCAGCTGTGAATGGTCCTGGCGCACGGAAGACAGTTTGGATGTATCTTCACTCCTATCACATCACATTGAGAAGAATACGTAATTGACAGACACAACTTGAATTGTTGCATCTCGTTCTGTTGTTGTCCTCTGGTGACTAGCTAACTAGCTAAAATTGGCGCTTTCCTAAATTAGCCATGGATGGAGATAGGGATTTTGACTTTTTATTTCATTCTCTGTACTGGCAAGTGATTAGAATTGTAATTCTGATCCAACCACAAATGCATTCATTGTGCCCCTGGACTGAGATGATGGAAGTTCAATATGTGGCTAGCTGTAGAAGGCTAATGTTAACTAGCTAATGTTGCCAACAAAATGAAGTTAGGCTCGCTCAGGTAGACTAGGACAAAAACAAAGTGTGATAGACTGTTTAGGCAACATGAAAGAGTAGGATGGCATTGTCATTTCTCAACATGTTGTTTCTACTTGCACGAACGCACTCACACACACACACAAATCAGAACCATGGACAGCCACATCATATTTAGCTAACATTGTTTGGACTAAATTGTTTTTGGTATCTTTTAGTTGTCACTGTATTAGACTAAGCATAGGGAATTTGATGATGTTGAAATGGTAAAGTTGAAATGGTGCTGGAATAGTGTAAGCAGCTCCGGATTTTTGTGTTACCTGCGTAACTATCTGTGCTTCTAAATCAATAGTTGTTTAGTAGTTTGAAAATGTTGAAAACATTAACTTGGTTGACCATGCTGTACAGTTGCAAGAAAAAGTGTGTGAATCCATTGGAATTACCTGGATTTCTGCATAAATTGGTCAAGAAATGTGATGTGATCTTCCTCTAAGTCAAAACAATAGACAAACACAGTGTGCTTAAACTAATAACACACAAATTATAATTTTTATCAAATCAAAGTTTATTTGTCACGTGCGCCGTATACAACAGGTGAAATGCTTACAGTGAAATGCTTACTTACAGGCTCTAACCAATAGTGCAAAAAAGTATTAGATGAACAATAGGTAAGTAAAGAAACAAAACAACAGTAAAAAGACATGCTACATACAGTAGCGAGGCTATAAAAGTAGTGAGGTTACATACAGACACCGGTTAGTCAGACTGATTGAGGTAGTATGTACATGTAGATATGGTTAAAGTTACTATGCATATATGATGAACAGAGAGTAGCAGTAGCATAAAAGAGGGGTTGGCGGGTGGTTGGTGGGACACAATGCAGATAGCCTGGTTAGCCAATGTGCGGAGCACTGGTTGGTCGGCCCAATTGAGGTAGTATGTACATGAATGTATAGTTAAAATGACTATATACATACGTAGAATGTATGCACACATGACTGTAAGTCGCTTTGGATAAAAGCGTCAGCTAAATGGCATATATTATTATTATTACTATGCATATATGATAAACAGAGAGTAGCAGCAGCGTAAAAAGAGGGGTTGGGAGGATGCACACAATGCAAATAGTCCGGGTAGCCATTTGATGACCTGTTGAGCAGTCTTATGGCTTGGGGGTAAAAACTGTTGAGAATCCTTCCTCTGACACCGCCTGGTGTAGAGGACCTGGAAGGCAGGCAGCTTAGCCCCGGTAATGTACTGAGCCGTACGCACTACCCTCTGTAGTGCATTGCAGTCACAGGCTGAGAAAATGTAACACCAGGCAGTGATGCAACCAGTCAGAATGCTCTCGATATTGCAGCTGCAAAACCTTTTGAGGATCTCAGGACCCATGACACATGTTTTTGTTTCCTGAGGGGGAATAGGCTTTGTCAGGCCCTCTTCACGACTGTCTTGGTGTGTTCGGACCATTCTAGTTTGTTGTTGATGTGGACACCAAGGAACTTGAAGCTCTCAACCTGCTCCACTACATCCCCGTCAATGAGAATGGGGGCTGGCTTGGTCATCCTTTTCTTGTAGTCCACAATCATCTCCTTAGTCTTGGTTAGGTTGAGGGATAGGTTGTTATTCTGGCACCACCCGGCCAGGTCTCTGACCTCCTCCCTATAGGCTGTCTCTTCGTTGTCGGTGATCAGGCTGTTGTGTCATCTGCAAACTTAATGACGGTGTTGGAGTGGTGCCTGGCTATGCAGTCATGGGTGAACAGAAAGTACAGGAGGGGACTAAGCACGCACCCCTGGGGAGCTCCAGTGTTGAGGATCAGCATGGCAGACGTGTTGCTACCTACCCTCACCACCTGGGGCAGCTCATCTGGAAGTCCAGGATCCAGTTGCAGAGGGAGATGTTTATTCCCAGTATCCTCAGCTTAGTGATGAGTCTAGGGTTTCTGGGATAATGGTGTTGATGTGAGCCATTACCGACCTTTCAAAGCACTTCATGGCTATAGACGTGAGTGCTACGGGTTTGTAGTCATTTAGGCATGTTGCCATTGTGTTCTTGGGCACAGGGACTATGGTGGTCTGTTTGAAACATGTTGTTATTACAGACTCAATCAGGGACATGTTGAAAATGTCAGTGAAGACATCTTGCCAGTTGGTCAGCACATGCACTGAGCACACGTCCTGGTAATCCATCTGGCTCCACAGCCTTGTGTATTTTGACCTGTTTAAAGGTTAAAGGTCTTACTCACGTCGCCTACAGAGAGTGTGATCACATAGTCATCTGGAAAAGCTGATGCTCTCATTCATGCCTCAGTGTTGCTTGCCTCAAAGTGAGCATAGAAGGGATTTAGCTCATCTGGTAGGCTCGTGTCACTGGGCAGCTCGTGGCTGTGCTTCCCTTTGTAGTCTGTAATAGTTTGCAAGCCCTGCCCCATAAGACGAGCGTCTGAGCCGGTGTAGTATGGTTCAACCTTAGCCCTGTACTGACCCTTTGCCTGTTTGATGGTTCATCGCAGGGCATAGCAGGATTCCTTGTAAGCTTCCCGGGTTAGAGTCCCGCACCTTGAAAGAGGCAGCTCTACCCTTTAGCTACGTGCTGTGGCAAAGAAGGGGTTGAGTGATAAATGGCAGTTATGTGAGAGCAGAACTAATAAACGGGCTCTGCCCGATCACTGAAATGGCCACCCCTGTCAGAACTATAGATCAAAATGGCCGACCGCCAAAACTACAAGTCCCAGAAGCAAGGGAACCCTCAGAAGGTGGAGCCGACCCACAGATAAAGGGTCAAGAAAAACCAGGAAGAGAGAGAGAGAGTGCTGGAAGGATCTATGAACAATAGAGAAAGAGACAATAGAGATTGGCTGTATTTACCGTGTATGAGCTGGATTGTTTTGGATTTACCTGTTGGCGTTTGGACCTGGACCTACCGAGAACCCGATTCGTGTACCGAACCCTGCTATCCTTGAACTCGCCTACGGTCTGGGTGGACCAGGACGGAGAAACAAACAAACGGGTCCTGTTCAAAAGAACTCTCATTCTTGGGTGATTTGGTGACAGTTTACCACTTAATTTGTGACAAACGCTCCTAACCTTGAAGAGGTTTGCCACAGTGCGAATGTTGCTTGTAAACCATGGCTTCTGGTTGGGGTATGTATGTACAGTCACTGTGGGGACGACATCCTCGATGCACTTATTGATAAAGCAAGTGACTGATGTGGTGTACTCCTCAATGCCATTGGAAGAATCCCGGAACATGTTCTAGTCTGTGATAGCAAAACAGTCCTGTAGTTTAGCATTTGCATCATCTGACCGCTTTTTTATAGACCGGGTCAGGAGGATAGAGTTGTGGTCGGATTTACCAAATGGAGGGTGAGGGAGAGCTTTGCATGCGTCTCTGTGTGTAGAGTACAGGTGATCTAGAATTTTTTTCACTCTGGTCACACATTTAACATGTTGATAGAAATGTGCTAGAACAGATTTCACTTTCCCTGCATTGAAGTCTCCGGCCACTAGGATCGCCACCTCTAGGTGAGTGGTTTCCTGTTTGTTTATTTCCTTATACAGCTGACTGAGTGCGGTCTTAGTGCCAGCATTTGTCTGTGGTGGTAAATAAACAGCCATGAAAAGTATAGCTGAAAACTCTCTAGGCAAGTAGTGTGGCCGGCAATTATCACAATATACTCTACTTCAGGTGAGCAAAATCTAGAGACAACCTTAGACCCCCTCGTCTAACTAGAGTGGGCTGTTCTATCTTGCCGCTGCAGCATATATCTCGCTAGCTGAATATCCATGTCGTCATTCAGCCACAATTCCGTGAAACTTAGGATATTACAGTTTTTGATGTCCCGTTGGTAGGATATTCGTGATCGTACCTCGTCTAATTTATTGTCCAATGATTGCACGTTGGCCAGTAGTATTGACGGCATCCGGCTCTTTGTCCTCTGCACCTGCGTCGCTTCCTCTGCAAATAACGGGGATGTCGGTCCTGGGGGTGTTTGGAGAATGTATTGTACGTCCTCCCTGTTCTAGAAAAAAACTTTGTCTAATCCGAGGTGAGTGATCGCTGTCCTGATATCCAGAAGCTCTTTTTTCCGTAAGATACGGTTGCAGAAACATTATGTACAAAATAAGTCGCGAAAAATACCCACATAATTGCACAATTGGTAGGGCGCCTGTAAAACTGCTGCCATTTCTTCTGGCGCCATCTTTTTTGAATATATTGTCTATATTGAATACATAATTTAAACATTCACAGTGTAGGCTGTAATACTTATGTGAATCCCTGACTTCTCCAAAAGCTAATTGGAGTCAGCTAACCTGGAGTCCAATCAAAGAGACGAGAGTTTGAGATGTTGGCTAGAGCTGCCCTGCAATATAAAAACACTCACAAAATATGATTTTTGGCCTTTCTAGGAAGTTTTTCCTAGCCACCGTGCTTCTACACCTGCATTGCTTGCTGTTTGGGGTTTTAGGCTGGGTTTCTGTACAGCACTTTGAGATATCAGCTGATGTACGAAGGGCTATATAAATACATTTGATTTGATTTTGATCAACTCATACAGTATACTCTAACCGCACACAAATGTTGAACCCATACAGAATCAACCCATACTGTACACAAACAATAGACTGAAGTGAAATACAAGTCACTCCATCAACAGATACATTGGTGTCAGAGTATGTGGTTTCAGACACTGCAGTGAGTCAGTGAGACTAACCAGAAGCATATTGCAGCAGAAGCTAAGGGACACTATCACCCAGCTTTGATAAAACTGATTTCCCTGGGGTGGCAGCCTCAGATGAACTCTCACACACTCTGACACACACTCCTCTCCACTGCCACAGACATGAAACAGGCAACACCAGCACCTCCGGGCTGTTTAACCTCACATTGTAACATGAAGAGGGACCACTCTCGCTCTCTGTCATTCTTTATAAAATATGGGGTACTATTCTGCAGTGGGAAGCATTCTTATGTTCTCACTATCTTATTTGGTGTCCCAGAGGATCCCATTCCCTTTTTAGGGAAGAACATTCCAGGAGTGATATGTTCTAAATGATAAGCTGCAGTGAAACGCGAGTCTGCTGGTGTCTCCTCAAATCATCTCAATACCGCTCTGGAGGAGCAGAGGTAAGGTTGTAAAAACATGGGGTTAGGGTCGTGGCTGTTACAGGCTGTTCTCTCCCAAACATATGCACAAACACACACCACATTTACTATGTGTTCTGTGTAACCATGCAGAAAATGGACTGAGATAGAGGTTATATCCTATAAGGCCCAAAGAGAAGATGGTCAGTCTTAGAGTTCTGGAGAACACTGTAGTGTGTTGTTTTGGATTGACTCGCTTTTCCAAGACTTCCAAACAACTGGATCATTTTGAAATATTCTATGTGACCGACTGGCTCGATTCGGTCTTATGTAGCAACATTTTTTATTTTTTATTTTTTACATTGGATAAAAGTAGAGACTCAGAGCTAGAAAATCGTATATCACACACTACAGTTGAGGCACAATGGGAAAGTAATTCTGCTTTGAATGTTGTTAAACTTGTAACCCCACTTTTGAGAAAATGACCCTTGAACGTTTTGGTACACGTACTGGAGAGCTCTTCTTTGTCTACACTAGGGGTGCTGCGGTGATCGTATTACAGCCACACCAGTGGTCACGAGTCAAGAAGGCAGTCAAATTCCATGTGACCGTTTAGTCACGGTAATTGGGCTTCTCCAAGCTCTGATCCTGCTGGTGGTCATTAGTAGCCTACCAAACTTGCTAACTGCCTGGTACTCAGTACTCTATTGTCCCTCTAATGAGTCTGACATCATTGCAAATGTATTCAAAAATGTAATCAAACATTTAATGAGAGCCCATGAGCTCATGTTGCGCAACATTTCAATAGGCTATGCATATGACCAGGAAAACAGAGTGACGGCCTGTAGTAAAAATAGGTTGGACCAGCTTTCTACAGGCTAGGTCTACTATATACATTTTTCATCTTTTATTTTATTAATCACAATGCCTATATTTCAAACAGGAGTTTAGCCTACCTGCCTGGCATGAAAATAAACCACAGGGAAAAGCGTACTGCTTTCGCTATTTAAGTGTATAGATGCAATGTCTTTTTTTCTGCCCCTGTTGCCCATTTCCATGATAGTGGTCCATTCTAAATCAAAACCAATTTCACACATATATTATTTAGTATATGTGAAGACAAGATTAAATCAAGAATAGTCTGATGGGTGACAATATTAGCCTATCACTTGTGAATGACATATTGTCACTTATGAATGATGCCCAGCATAAGAAACAATGCAATTTTTGCGACTCAAGTTTGAGGAAGATAATTTTCACCATTAAAAATGCAGTTTTATAATAAAAGCATTACGTGCATAATTGCATTTGCGGTCACTTTTGATAATGGTGTTTTCTGCTAATGAAACATTTGCGCTTATAGCCTACTACCATGTGTGCATTGCTGCGTGTATAATGTGAAGAAATAGCCTAATAGTTTGTCAACATGTTAAGCTAAAAGTTCTGATCTGTCACGTCAGGCACATTGTTTAAACATTTTTTTTTATGCTAGTGGTTGTATTAATTTGGGATCTATCTCATCCCACAACTGGTCCAGACTATGTTTGGAATATTATTTTTTTGCACAGAATAGAATAGGTCGACCTTTGTACTATGCGGATACTAGATTGACATAGGCTATTGCTTTTGCTCTTCGTTAGGCTACTCATCTTGTTGGCTGAAGAAAAGTAACTGTGGACAGTTCTTCCAATATCTTCAATATGCGCCTCGGAATTGGATAAGGATGCGCGCAGTTGCGTCCCCGATGTGTCTGTATTCACTTGTAGCGTGTGAGAAAGACCCGATCATATGATGGAGTGCACAGCACTCAGGAGAAGGTCACCCCGACCAGTGGTCGCAAAAGGCATGAATGTGCATTACGGCCACACAAAGGGGATGACACCGTGAAATTCTAGGCATTATCAAGTGCTTGTCAAATTGTGCATGAGTGTATTGCCTATGCAGGAAACAAAGCAGAGCTCATGCCTTTCAAGCTACTTTTGCAATTTATCATTAGAGTCACATCATGCTGCCTTACAATGTATTAAAAATCAAAACATACAGCCCAACGTTTGTAGAACAACTAAAGTTACATTAATAACTCTAAATTAAAATGTCTTAAGGCTAGGGGGCAGTATTTTGACGTCCGGATGAAAAGCGTGCTCAAAGTAAACTGCCTGTTACTCGGGCCCAGAAGCTAGGATATGCTTATAATATATTTGGCAGATTTGGATGGAAAACACTCTAAAGTTTCTAAAACTGTTCAAATAATGTCTGTGAGTTTAACAGAACTGATTTGGCAGGCAAAACCCCAAGGGCAAACCATCCAGGGAAACAACAAAAAATTGAGGTCATAGGATTTCCGAAGAGGTTTCTATGGGAAGCCTTATTTATGAGGAACCTGGCTGCAGTTCATATGGCTTCCACTAGATGTCAACAGTGTTTATAAATTGTTCAATGTTTTTCTTTAGAGAAATGAAGAAGTAGGGCTATTCATTCCATGAGTCACTCTGAAGGTCCTTATTATTTTGGTGCGCGTGAACAGGAAGGCACTTCATGTTGTTTTTATCAGGTATTAGAAACAGTTTATTCCGTCTTGAATTTGATCAATTATTTACATTTTAGGATACCTGAGGTTGGATTAGGAATGTTGTTTGGACCAGGTTTACAGGTAACTTATTAGATAATGTGTAGTCATATTGGGCGAGTTGGAACCAGTGTATTTCTGAATCAAACGCAACAAATAAATGTACATTTTGGGGATAAAAAGAAGGAATTTATTGAACAAAACGACCATTCATTGTGTCAATGAGACATTTGGGATTGTAAAAACAAGAAGATCTTCAAAGTTAAGGCATTTATTATATGGCTATTTCTGACTTTTGTGTCGCACCTGCCTGGTTGAAAAATGCTCATGTGCTTTTATTTGGGGCGCTGTCCTCACATAATCGCATGGTCTGCTTTTGCCGTTAAGCCTTTTTGAAATCTGACACAGCGGCTGGATTAACAAGAAGTTAAGCTTCATTTTGATGTACTACAAGTTTCTGTATGTTGTGTCATGTCGTTTCTACTGTAGCTCACTCTTTTTATGGAGCATAATATATTTGTGTATATTCCTTATAACTGTGGACACGTGAGGTAACATTACTCATTGTATAATCTTTATATTCAATTGTGCTTATGTAGCTAGCTACGTTCTTCTATTAGCTCTGTAAAACAATGGTAATTGCATCAGAGAAGTATTAGCTTGTGTTGTATTTTGAAGCTACCCTGGCCTTATGACTCCAAAGTGGCGCAGCGGTCTAAGGCACAGCATCTCAGTGCTAGTGGCATTACTACAGACACCCTGGTTCAAAACCAGGCTGCGTAAGTGACTTGTTATGTTATAATAGTTTCTGTATGTGAACTGTACTGAACTTCCAATTACAAAAAAAACATTGATCAGTAATCATCTCACCTGTTAGTTGGTGGCCATTGAGGGCAATATCTTGGTTGTTTTTCTGAGTGCATTCCACAAAGCTGTTTATCATGTCTGCCTTATCCACTGCCCCCATTTTGAGGTTATAGTCAAGCACACAGTCTGGTTTGATTTTTCTCTCTCCCATCAGGTGGTCCACCTTCCCTGTGGCCGACATGATTGCTGTATGGACAGTGGAGAGGACATGGACGTCTCGTTTGTCATGCCATTTTACTGACAGCTGTTGACCGTTCTCCTGGAACTCCACCTCCCCTCTCTGCATCTTCCTGCATCCGAATGCCGGAATCCCCTCCCTGTTCGACCTGACTATGCCACAGGTCCCTGTGCTGTTGGAGAGCAGCTGGAAGAGTGTTGGACTGCTGTGACAATTGTCCACATACAAAGTGTGTCCCTTGCTGAGATGAGGAGCCAGCATGGTCATCACCATGAACCCCAAGCCCATCATAATGTTGAATGTCAGTGGTGGACCCTGTGTAAACTATAATGTCTTCACGTTGCACATGACAAAGAACTTGACCTCAAACCTGTGCCTTTTGGAGGGTATATATTGATGGAACACCAGCCTACCTTTCCATAACATCAGGGTCTCATCAATGCATAGGTCCTTGTATGGCACAAAGACACGACCAAATGCTGATGTCAGACTGGTGCAAACATTTCTTATTTTGTATAACCTAGGAAGTGGTCTTGGGAAAAAAGGGTGGCAAAGAAGGGAGTTGCAAACATTGGATCTGTGCTCCGGTACTCAGGGAGTTCTTCTTTACTATCCCCATGAGAAGGACTGTCACCAGGAAGGTATATAATTTCACTAATTGTGGCTGTCACCCATTTAGCGAGTTTCTCCCTCACTCCTGGCTCTCTCTTCTCCTGTAGCTCCAAGGCATAGTGATTGGTCTCCTCTACTATGTCTCCCACCAACTCCTCTGTCAGAAACAACTTGAAGCACTCAGATGGAAATGGAAAGGGGCATTGCACTCCAGACTGGGACTCATCAAAGAAAACCGCAGGGCCAGGAGGGGTGAAATGGCTGGCGGCCTTCCAGCTACCTCACAATTCCTGTACTTCATCCACTGTCGGTCTGCCTCCATCACCACCAGCATCTTCAAAGGGACCTGGGACTTCGTCAGTGGATAACGACTCCTCAGATTCAGGGTTCTCAATGGCTACAAGGTTGGGGGGCAGCTCCTCACTGTCACTGTCAGAATCTGATTCCTGACTTTCATACTCAGACTCATTGTCAGAATTAAAATAATCTCCAGAATTTCCACATTTGTGAGTGGTGTCCTTTTGAAAGACATTGCTAATGATACAGCTTATCTCACTAGCTACATACATAAACATACATAAACAACAACACTGCATGGCTCAGAGTGGGAGTGAGAGGTTACGTGATTGACTGCGGCTCGCGCCACTTGCATCAATAGATCACTATCAGAAAATGTTCTGTGTGGTAATTATTGATATATTTACTGTTTTATTCACATGTTTTCAAGTACTATTTACAAATCATGCATTCCGATTATTGCATAGATTGTAATGGGCATATATTATGTGTGTAAAATACTTTTTTGAAGGTTGTACTAATTATGATGTGCTAAGCTAATTCCAGCTATGTGTGGAGCCATGTTTGTTGACATACAATGCATTCTGGGTGTGACATAATAGTCTGTCAGACCAAAGATTTTATAACAAAATGAGGTAAGTAAGGGTTCATTCATTTTTGAGAACTTCTGGAAGTGATTGGTGGGATGTGAATAATGGTAGATGACACACCCACTTAAACATGCATGCAATAAACAGACCAAACTCATCTTGTCTTCTTATCTTTGGTTTCTGTGAGAAAAAAAGAATGGCTGCACGCAGAGACTACCCATCGTCAGACTACTTTCGATTTCTAGAAAGTCAATTATTTCGACCAATGGTGAGCTCACCCGTGATGTGATTAATTATAATAGAAATTGCTATTAGCTAATTCATATTGTAGTTTATGTCAGCCGAGAGTTATAAAAATATGACCGCTTGTGTTACGTCAATATTTCCTCAGTTAGCGCTAGGACAAATGCAGCCTACATTTTTTCAGTTTGGATGATTGTGTTATGCTGAAGATACTTTTGTGAATGTCATCAAAAAAACTGCTCACATTCTGGCCATTACTTTTTAAGGACTATGTTCGTGCAAAATGTTTCTGAAAAAACATGTGTGGCCAGCTCAAATGCTGATTGTTGCGTCATTCAAAACTGTCCGTTCTAAATAAGCACTCTAAATAAGCGTTCTAATCACACCTGTTTGATCGTATGCTACAGGGACCGCTGCAGAATTCAAATAATGACCACATCATATACCTGACAACATCTTAACTTGAGCTAATTTGTATTCATTATTACATGAAAATAAACTCACAACAAGATCATTATTTACAAGTTAATGGCAAGCCAATTAGAGGAAAATACCTTACAGTTGTGATTGTGAGGAAATAAAAGCAGGGCATTCTAACTGAGAATTTTAGAACTTGGACATCGTCTCTTCGGCCTAACGTTCTATCCTAGTTTTACTTTGGTGCAGGTCATGTTGTTCTTCACATTACCGTATCTGGTTAACAAATACTACATGAAATAAAAGCAACATTTATTTCTCACAATCTCAAGATAGAGAAGGTGTAAACGGCAGTGAGAAATAGTACCTTGTTTAGACATGTAGCTAGCTAGCTAAGCAATTAACGATAATCCCAACTCATAACGCTACTACCCTGTATGAATCAGCAGGCAGCTAACCAACTAGATTCAATGATAGCTAGCTAGTTCACATTAGGCTATAACAATCAATGGCAATGACTCTGAGATACGAATGATATTACTACACAGATCATACACATAACATTAGCTAGCGAGCCAGCCAGCAAACGTTGGCTACCTAGCTAACAGTACACTTTAACTTGCATTAAAAATGACTTTCTGACAAAACATGAAATGTATAATATCTGAAAATGTAGCTAGCTAGACTCTCTTATCTGGATGAAGATGGATGAACACTTATCCTTCTCTGTCACGGATGCCATGGTTGCCCTTAGTTTGAAAATGTAATCCGGAGACAGGTGTTTTATACAGCAGCCTTCTGTGTGTTTTCTTTTTAATTCCCTCTGCATATTTGCAATCAAACGCCAGAATTTTCTCCAACTCCTTAGCTATCATACTCTGCTTCCACTGGGCATTCCACTTATTTAAAAACCTGTCCTTCAGAAAGTGGAGAGCAACACTTTTGCAGTTATT
The DNA here is from genome assembly GCF_023373465.1 of Oncorhynchus keta. Taxonomy (NCBI): domain Eukaryota; kingdom Metazoa; phylum Chordata; class Actinopteri; order Salmoniformes; family Salmonidae; genus Oncorhynchus; species Oncorhynchus keta. The sequence continues at coordinate 32,609,524 of NC_068445.1, forward strand.
TGTGATGTCTTTAAAAAAAGAACGGAAACCTACACATACTGAGCAGCCATTGTTATAGACAGAAGTGTGCTACATGGCAGACCAATCTGAATTCATCTCTTGGCATCTCCAGCCCATCCATCATCTCAGCCAATCATGGCTAGAGGGAAGGTTCATGCATTTTTTAATAAAAACATACATTTATGTTCAAATGCCTCTCCTATGAAGTATTGACGTACGACATATGCCTAGTTTCCTGAAATGAGTCACATATTCTTCCAATGCAAACTTGGATGTGAAATGGTTGTTCTTCTGATACAACTGCATACAATTCTAAACACATTAAGGGCTGCATCTGCCGTCCACTCTGACATCAGACTGACTTCAACACACATGACTTCAAGACATAGCAGTGCTCTCTATGACTCTCACATACAATAACAATATATGGTGATATACGTCAATACTCACAGATGTAGTAGTACTCTCTGCCCGGTCTGAACTCGAAGCCCAGAGAGAAGGGGGTGAAGAGCTGGAACTTCTCTGAGAACTTGAGTGGTCCGTTGGGGGAGTGAGGCCTGTTACACTCCCAGCGTTTAAAGCCCTTGGCTGTGTGGTCACACGTACTGTAGCCGTCGTAGTTGACCATGTAGAGGACATAGCGCTCCATCAGCTCCTCCGGCACCATGTCTTCATAGTGGGGACAGAACACATCCAGGTAGTCGTTTATACACACGTCAATGTGGTAGTCTCCACGATGGAACCTGATTGGACAGAAGGCAAGGAAGAGAACGTTAGTGTTTGGAAGACTGATGAAGGGCTTCAGTTACAGATGGAATGGAAGATAAAATCAGCAGTTAGTCAGAATGACTTTATTCCCCAATAACAGTCATACACCATTGAATGTGCCTCAAAAACTTTACTTTAAAACAAATGTTTTAGGGAGAGGGAAGGAGGGATGGAGGGAGAGAAAAAGAGAGGGAAGTAGTGAGAGAAACAAAGTGTTTGAAAGTGCCTCAAAAACTTTACAATTATTTATCAATTATCAACAACAGTACATTACATAACACCACCAAGAAGGAAGTGACTTTACACTGCACAACCTGATTTAGTAGTACTTTAAAAGTAAAAGTAACACTCATGGTCCTAAACACATTTCTGCAGTACACAGTGTTCTGGACATTGAAGTCAACGTGACTTGATGGGTACACTCCCACTCCAAGTCCACTTCAGTTCATATCAACAAGATCACTGAATACAACTTAAACATCCTCAATTATAAAACTCACACACATATGTATGTGTGAGTGCGCACGCACACACACACACACACAACAGTCATGTTAACATTTTCTCAATGTTATACAGTATGTTGATTAATTTGTTTAGATGTTTATGAGTGCAGGTTGGATCTTTCAACATTCTTCAGATATCCCTCAGAAATGTGCAAGCAATCGTTCTTAACATTTGGCTTTAGTAAACGGGGAGGTTTTGTCTATAAATCCATCCCAGGAAATTTATACACACCACTTCTCTACAACATAATGTATCACACACTAAAGAATCCAACTTGGACAAAATATCTCTCTTTTGGATGCCAGAAAGCGCTGCGAAAAAGTACTTTTTCCTTATTTACTTCTAGCATTTTGAAAACTCAGAGAAGAGTTCAGACATCAGAGGGTTCCAGAGTCCACAGGGAGGTGTGAGATAGTTGAGGCTGTAAATGTCAAACGATACCAAAATACAGCGTGTGTTTTCCCCCAGAAGGCTGTGCATAGAGGCATGTTTACAACTCCACTGATCCACAACATACTACACAGGGTCATGATGTTCTAATTCCCTCATTTGAACATACACATACGCACACACACACACACGCACAGGCACACGCATACACAGACACAAACACAAACAGACACACACAGAGTTGGGTAGGTTACTTTCTAAATGTAATAACTGTAATATGTTACAGTTAATAGTTGCCGGTCCAAAATTCTAATCAGTAACGTAACTTTTGGATTACCACAAACTCAGTACTGTAATCTGATTACTTTCAGTTACTTTGCGATTGCTTAAGTGGCATTGGAAGAAGACAAAAATGTATATTACCAATTGAACTCCTGCCAGATAAATCAATGTTAGAGCTCACACAGTTGGCCATCAATGGATGTTGCATTTTACTTTATGGGTTATGTAGGCTTCTGACCCATTGCTTTCTACTTCCAATAGAGATAACACAATTATTGGGCTATACATTAAAAAACAACGTCTGACACATTTCCAGTCTTTCCAATTAGGTAAATACCCCTTGAACATCAAGAATAGGACAATAATATGGAAATATACTGTATATTAGTCTATTTGTTTTACCTCAATATAATCCCAAAACAAAGGACATATTAGTCTGCTATGTTGTATGGGTTGTTGTCATGGAGAGCTGATTGGGCTCATTGCTTCAAAACATGGTTGAAATATAAATGCTGCTCTAATGGAATGGCATGCTTCGTATTCTACCAAAAAGTGCTATTTGCTTAACGTGAAATTGAATTGAATTCTATAATACATACTAATACATACTATGGATAGGCCTATTGTTTACATTTTTGTTGGTGATACCATAGAATTACGAACTAGAACACTTAATTAATTTCAAATAAGATTTGATATGGGGTAGCCTAGTGGTTAGAGTGTTGGGCTGGTATCGGTAAAGGTTGCAAGTTCAAATCCCCAAGGTACAAATCTGTCATTCTGCCCCTGAACAAGGCAGTTAACCCACTGTTCCTAGGCTGTCATTGAAAATAAGAATTTGTTCCTAGGCTGTCATTGAAAATAAGAATTTGTTCTTAACTGACTTGTCTAGTTAAATAAATGAAAAAATAAATATCTCGATAAGTTGTTGAAGTCTTTCAAAAGTGTACAAGTTTAAGCATATGTTCCTTAGGCCTTTGGAAATGTTTTTTTTTAATCGGTACGAATTAGATTGAGCAATCAAAGCCAACTCATGGTCTTCATAAATTAAACATTTTTTCGACTGTATGTGCGGAGGAACTGCCTCAAACTATTATTCCACAGGTTGGGATCCACGCTATGCAGCTGCAAGAGCACATTTTTCACTGGCTGTCCATGGTTCGCATAAACAGTGATTGATAGGCAGCTTAGCCTACACTTCTGAAATTCAATCATTTTTGGGGTATAATACACCTATACATTTGTGATCAGTCATCCACAACCATATATTTGAGAGAGCAGCAGTGTGATGCATATCATTGCTATGCAGATATCAATAATAGGCCCATAGACTACAACGCCCCTGTCGTCCTTACCTCCAAGCGTTTACTCCGGTTGGTCATATAATCTTTGATGCCGACAGCAGTTATATCCCTGGAAAACATGGGCTGGACTGTAGGCCACAAAAGCATATTCCTGCTCTTTTCCCGTGGTCCATCAAACACATTTGTGTGTCAACATAGTGGTCTCTGATGTGGTCAGCCTCACTCAGGCAGAACAAACTTAAACTTGCACCTTCTTTCAATGCTGAATTCAATGTCATTGAGAAAACAGAAAGATGTCATTAAGTATTTTATCGAAAACAATCTTTCTGAATTTCAAAGTAATCCAAGAAGTTATCATCTAGTTTTTCAAAAGTATCTGTAATCTAATTACAATTTTTCATTTGGTAACGTAACAGATTACAGTTTGTAATCCGTTAATCCCCAACCCTGGACACACACGCACATGCACATACAACTACACACACACACACACAAGCTTGCCCACACACACACACTGTGGCTCAGGTCCGAATTCCTCTTTGATTTGTCTACTAACAACTGTCTGACCATGCCTCAGAGGAATTAGTGTGAATGTTGTTAAAGCAGTTGGCTGAGGGGTGGATCTGGGGAAAGCTGACTCTAACTTCAGGTTGCTGACCCTAACTCAACCCTGAAAAGAGACTTTCATTCTCTACCTAACCTTTGCTATGTCTGGACCTGAGAAGAGGTCAATTTTTAATTGAAAACCTCTTTGCCTTGTACAAGGGACTTAGACAGCACTTAGCACACTGCCCTTCCTCTCGTCTACACTTTATCCTCTACTCCTCATCTCTCCTTTTTCCAATTTCTCTTCTCCCCACACAAACTGTCACTCTTTCCCCTTGTCTCTCTTCTTTTTTAACTTTACCTCTCTCCCTCCTCCCTCTCTTCTCCCTTCTCTCCTCCCTCCCTCTCTCTCCTTCTCCCCTCCCTCCCTCCTCCAACATTCTCTCTTCACTCTGACAGAGTTGGCTCTGCAGCCAAGGAAAGCAGACTGCCTTTGATGTTACGATGATAAAGGTGGTCTGGGCGCATTATTAATCACACTCTGATGGGGACAACACACACACACACACACACACACACACACACACACACACACACACACACACACACACACACACACACACACACACACACACACACACACACACACACACACACACACACACACACACACACACACACACACACACACACACACACACACACACACACACACACACACACACTTCATTCCTCCCCAGTTGTTTGTGTGTTTGTGGACAGGGAGGGTGCGAGAATTGCTTTTTGATTGTCCATCTCTCTTTGTGGAGTATCACTTTCTATTTGTAAGCCTTCACTAACACAGTGTTAATATTGGAGAGCGGGCTAGCTTGAAGACTCTGTGACGGACACCATCTGTTCGGTGTGTGTGTGTGTGTGCGGTATGTAACATGTGTGTATGTACGGTTGTGTGATGTTTATGGTAGCGTCTAATGCTGCTTTCCTGTGTTTACTCATTCAGAATAAATAGCTGAGTGAAACTGTTTACCTTTCCGGCAGCATCTCATGTGTAACATCTCATTTAAAACATGTCATTGCAACCCACAGGCAGAGTAATACATCTCCTCTGGCTTAAATGTCACTGACTTAATAATCACATCCTCTCACAACACACATTTCCTTTGCTCAGCCTCCCTGCTGTGTGTGTACATGGGTTTGTTTGTGTGTACACATTATGGTTTCCCTTCACCCCCAGACAACTTCCTGTGTGTGTGTGTGTGTGTGTGTGTGTGTGTGTGTGTGTGTGTGTGTGTGTGTGTGTGTGTGTGTGTGTGTGTGTGTGTGCGTGCGTGTGTGTCTGTGCATTTGTGCATGTGTGCATGTGTGCGTGGGTTGGTGGATCTCATAGTTTCCCTTTGAAATTCAACTTCATTATGGATGATTTTATGTCTATTTTTGACACATTCATTCCACATGGTTACAGGGTTAATTCTGCGTGGTTACAGGGTTAATTCTGCGTGGTTACAGGGTTAATTCCATGTGGTTACAGGGTTAATTCCATGTGGTTACAGGGTTAATTCCACGTGGTTACAATGTTAATTCAACGTGGTTACAGGGTTAATTCTGCGTGGTTACAGGGTTAATTCTGCGTGGTTACACGGTTAATTCCACGTGGTTACAGGGTTAATTCCATGTGGTTACCGGGTTAATTCCACATGGTTACAGGATTAATTCCATGTGGTTACAGGATTAATTCCATGTGGTTACACGGTTAATTCCACGTGGTTACAGGATTAATTCCATGTGGTTACCGGGTTAATTCCATGTGGTTACAGGGTTAATTCCACGTGGTTACACTGTTAATTCCACGTGGTTACACTGTTAATTCAACGTGGTTACAGGGTTAATTCCATGTGGTTACAGGGTTAATTCTGCGTGGTTACACGGTTAATTCCACGTGGTTACAGGGTTAATTCCACATGGTTACCGGGTTAATTCCACATGGTTACAGGATTAATTCCATGTGGTTACAGGATTAATTCCATGTGGTTACACGGTTAATTCCACGTGGTTACAGGATTAATTCCATGTGGTTACCGGGTTAATTCCACATGGTTACAGGATTAATTCCATGTGGTTACAGGATTAATTCCATGTGGTTACAGGATTAATTCCATGTGGTTACAGGATTTATTCCATGTGGTTACAGGATTAATTCCACGTGGTTACAGGGTTAATTCCACATGGTTACAGGATTAATTCCATGTGGTTACACGGTTAATTCCATGTGGTTACAGGATTAATTCCATGTGGTTACAGGATTAATTCCACATGGTTACAGGATTAATTTGATGTGGTTACAGGATTAATTCCATGTGGTTAAAGGATTAATTCCATGTGGTTACAGGATTAATTCCATGTGGTTACAGGATTAATTCCATGTGGTTACAGGGTAATTCCACGTGGTTACAGGGTTAATTCCACGTGGTTACAGGATTAATTCCATGTGGTTACAGGGTTAATTCCACGTGGTTACAGGATTAATTCCATGTAGTTACAGGGTTAATTCCACGTGGTTACAGGGTTAATTCCACGTGGTTACAGGGTTAAAACAACTCAAAGGGTTAAGTTCAGATTTGTTCAAGGTTTGGGGAAGGCTAAATGTGCTGATAGTTACAAAGCCAGGCAGGTGTGGGTTTATGTCCTCAGCCAAAGTCAATCTACACAAAGCCTACTAGTTCAACATCTTAGAGACAGATTGTTGTACCGGGAGTACAGGGAGTAAAACATCAAATATCTTCTCTAAAGGTCTGATTAACCCTTTACACCCGTGGGAAATGTTTCTCACAGAAGAAATACAAAAAGCATATTCACAACCATGGTAGCAATTGAAAGGGAACAGTTTTGAGATTATGTGAAAATGATTAGAACAAAGGTGAAAACACAACGGTTTACCTGGCACAAGACTGAATCCAAACATTACACTGTTGATTTGATGTGTATTTTACCTTTACTGTAATTTTCACCACCTTTGTTGATAACGAAATGCATCTGAAAACACTCTGGATGCATTCAGTAGATGATAATAATATACCTGGAAAATGTGGGGTAGGTGCAATATAAGACAAAACAAATGACAAGGGTCTGACTGAGAGGACTAATTGGTGTCTCCAAGTGGCCACAATCAAGAGTCTTCAACTATAAGGTGCTTTTTTGGAGCTCTCCTGTAGTTGTTTTGTTTGCAACACGACGCTGCATCCACATCTTCACACAATTACTGTTGTTATTTGAAAAGCCCGTTCTATTGCCAACATGACTAGCTAAGTTATAAAATATGACATTACAGTGTTAGGCTTTCACAATGCAATTCAGGGAAAAATGTCATCATTTGGGTGCGCATAGAAAGGAGTCATGAGTCCATTCAGATGTGTGTGCCGCGGCTAATTGGATTCACAATGGACAAGCATAACCCAGGGTATAACACCATGTCATCTGGTAACTGTACATCTAACAGACTCATTCTGTTCAGAACAACCCAGGGTATGACACCATGTCATCTGGTAACTGTACATCTAACAGACTCATTCTGTTCAGAACAACCCAGGGTATAACACCATGTCATCTGGTAACTGTACATCTAACAGACTCATTCTGTTCAGAACAACCCAGGGTATGACACCATGTCATCTGGTAACTGTACATCTAACAGACTCATTCTGTTCAGAACAACCCAGGGTATAACACCATGTCATCTGGTAAATGTACATCTAACAGACTCATTCTGTTCAGAACAACCCAGGGTATGACACCATGTCATCTGGTAACTGTACATCTAACAGACTCATTCTGTTCAGAACAACCCAGGGTATAACACCATGTCATCTGGTAACTGTACATCTAACAGACTCATTCTGTTCAGAACAACCCAGGGTATAACACCATGTCATCTGGTAACTGTACATCTAACAGACTCATTCTGTTCAGAACATCCCAGGGTATGACACCATGTCATCTGGTAACTGTACATCTAACAGACTCATTCTGTTCAGAACAACCCAGGGTATAACACCATGTCATCTGGTAAATGTACATCTAACAGACTCATTCTGTTCAGAACAACCCAGGGTATGACACCATGTCATCTGGTAACTGTACATCTAACAGACTCATTCTGTTCAGAACAACCCAGGGTATAACACCATGTCATCTGGTAAATGTACATCTAACAGACTCATTCTGTTCAGAACAACCCAGGGTATGACACCATGTCACCTGGTAACTGTACATCTAACAGACTCATTCTGTTCAGAACAACCCAGGGTATGACACCATGTCATCTGGTAACTGTACATCTAACAGACTCATTCTGTTCAGAACAACCCAGGGTATAAAACCATGTAATTTGGTAACTGTACATCTAACAGACTCATTCTGTTCAGAACAACCCAGGGTATAACACCATGTCATCTGGTAACTGTACATCTAACAGACTCATTCTGTTCAGAACAACCCAGGGTATAACACCATGTCATCTGGTAACTGTACATCTAACAGACTCATTCTGTTCAGAACAACCCAGGGTATAACACCATGTCATCTGGTAACTGTACATCTAACAGACTCATTCTGTTCAGAACAACCCAGGGTATAACACCATGTCATCTGGTAAATGTACATCTAACAGGCTCATTCTGTTCAGAACAACCCAGGGTATGACACCATGTCATCTGGTAACTGTACATCTAACAGACTCATTCTGTTCAGAACAACCCAGGGTATAACACCATGTCATCTGGTAACTGTACATCTAACAGACTCATTCTGTTCAGGGTATAACACCATGTCATCTGGTAACTAACACCATGTCATCTGTCATCTGGTAACTGTACATCTAACAGACTCATTCTGTTCAGAACAACCCAGGGTATGACACCATGTCATCTGGTAACTGTACATCTAACAGACTCATTCTGTTCAGAACAACCCAGGGTATGACACCATGTCATCTGGTAACTGTACATCTAACAGACTCATTCTGTTCAGAACAACCCATGGTATAACACCATGTCATCTGGTAAATGTACATCTAACAGGCTCATTCTGTTCAGAACAACCCAGGGTATGACACCATGTCATCTGGTAAATGTACATCTAACAGGCTCATTCTGTTCAGAACAACCCAGGGTATAACACCATGTCATCTGGTAAATGTACATCTAACAGGCTCATTCTGTTCAGAACAACCCAGGGTATAACACCATGTCATCTGGTAAATGTACATCTAACAGGCTCATTCTGTTCAGAACAACCCAGGGTATGACACCATGTCATCTGGTAAATGTACATCTAACAGACTCATTCTGTTCAGAACAACCCATGGTATAACACCATGTCATCTGGTAACTGTACATCTAACAGACTCATTCTGTTCAGAACAACCCAGGGTATAACACCATGTCATCTGGTAACTGTACATCTAACAGACTCATTCTGTTCAGAACAACCCAGGGTATGACACCATGTCATCTGGTAACTGTACATCTAACAGACTCATTCTGTTCAGAACAACCCAGGGTATAACACCATGTCATCTGGTAACTGTACATCTAACAGACTCATTCTGTTCAGAACAACCCAGGGTATAACACCAGGTCATCTGGTAACTGTACATCTAACACAGCGATCATAAAAGTTCTGTACATGACATGGAAATGTGAAGCGCACATTTGGCTTGTTTGTATGACATCAAAGCGGTATTTATTATAATCCTCAACATCTCATTTTTCAAAATACATTGAGTCTTCTTAATTTACAGGATTTCCCTCGCTCATTTGCAAAAGTTGCCCAATCAGAAGGAGGGATGGGGGCAACTCAAGTTCAGAACGTCTGTCAGTCAAAACCCATACAGCACTGTGAAGCGCAGAGCCAGAGCTCTGACATCATGTATGGCACGTTATTCTACAGTTATACTGTTAAAATGTAGGCGTTTATCATTGTCCAAATCTGCCACATAAAAGGTTACAGGTAGAACAAAAAGATTGTTCATGTTTTTTGTTGTCTTTGTTTATCAATACCAGACACGACTGACCGTGCATTTTTTTTAAACAATGCTGGAATTCACCATCAAAATGAAATCATTGAACACTACAGAATGGACATGTAATCAAAACAAAGGAGGGAGGGATGAATAAAGGAGGTGGGAGGGACAGAGGGAAGCATGGGGCTGGTGGAGGAGGAGGATGTAATGAAAAGCTATTTTCCCTTTTCATTACACAGCCTCTCTCGTTCTCTCTCTCACATTCTCTCTGGTCCTTCCACTGTATGATTTCACTTTCAATAAATATATCTTCCTTTTATCTTAAAGTGGTTGGATTGACTCTCTCTCGATCTCTGACTCCTACCTGCATGTGTGTGTGTGTGTGTGTGTGTGTGTGACTTTGACAACTTCTCTACCAAATTGGTCCGGCAGTAGAAGAGAGAAACACTCCAAGAAAAATACCTCTCTGTTGAGTGACACACACACACACACACACACACACACACACACACACACACACACACACACACACACACACACACACACACACACACACACACACACACACACACACACACACACACACACACACACACACACACACACACACACACACACACACACACACACACACACACACACACACACACACACACACACACACACACACACACACACTCCACTGGTAAAGTATAAAACCTGACCAGTCCTTGATGCCCTGATCATTTAGCAGGGTAATTAAACCAGCTGTGGATGGCAGGCTAATTGTCAAACCAATATAATGACATTTATTTTATTATGCTACAGCTGTTACCAGAGAGATCCAGATAACCACGCAGTGCTGGGGAGGAAATGCGCTCGTAATCACCCTGGCTGTGTGTGTGTGTGTGTGTGTGTGTGTGTGTGGTGTTTAGACATTTTATTACCCGCTGATTACACATCCCCCTCAGCAGGGCCAAAAACCATCCTAGCCACTTCCTACAAACACACAAACACTCTCTGAGAGTTGGGAGAGCTGGAACAGTAAGGTGCAGGCAGGGTAAGGTACCGTGACACCAGTCCCTGATTGGCTTATTTCCATTTCAATTACACAGTCCATTGACACACCCAAGTGAACTCCCATCAGCCTCTGCTCAAGAGCTCAGCTCAGCTCCAGCCACTGGATAGATAGAGCGAGGATGACAAAAAGAGAGGGAAGGAAGGAGAAAAAGCGAGAGGGAAGGAGGGAGAAAAAGAGAGTGGGAATGACGGAGAAAGAGAGAGTAAGGAAGGAGAGAAGGAGAGAAAGAGAGAGGGTAGGAGTGAGAGAAAGTGAGAGATTCAAACCAACCACTTTAAGATAAAAGGAAGATATATTTAATGAAAGTGAAATCATACAATGGAAGGGCCAGAGAGAATGTGAGAGAAAGAACGAGAGAGGCTATCATTACCTGTGTAATGAAAAGGGAGAATAGCTTTTCATTACATCCTTCTCCCCCACCAGCCCCATGCCTCCCTCCCTCCTCCTCTCTTCCTCCCTCTCACCTCCTTCTCTATCCCTCCCTCTTTCCCTCCTTCACACCTCCTTTATTCATCCCTACCTCTCTCTCTTTTTTATTCATAGTTATATTGTATTATACCGACAGACTCACACAGTAGTCCCAAACTTTGCTACCTGAAAATGTAGCATTTATCAATGGATATTATCGTATGCATGTCAAGGATATTCAAAGGCCACTCAAATATACACAAAAACATAAACCCACTTGTACATGTATAGGTACACATGCATATTATACACACACACAAAAACAGCGGCTCATAGCCCCAGATAAGCGCTCCAGCCACTGGCGGGTACACAGAGTTGACAGATTAATTTGTTTCAGCCCCTGTGTGTGTGTGTGCGTGCGTGTGTGTGTGCGTGTGTGTGTGTGTGTGTGTGTGTGTGTGTGTGTGTGTGTGTGTGTGTGTGTGTGTGTGTGTGTGTGTGTGTGTGTGTGTGTGTGTGTGTGTGTGTGTGTGTGTGTGTGTGTGTGTGTGTGTGTGTGTGTGTGTGTATCATACAACATAGAGTAAAGGACGACCTGTTGATCTGAATCGACAGTGAATGTGTTTAGCCGAGGGCATCTGAACTTTCTCTGACCCCGGCTACAGCACACACACTAGGCAATAGGAGTTAGAGCAGTTGGCTAATTCTGGCTGGAGAGTTGGTTTTGTAGGTAGAATGAAAGAGAGGGGAAAAGGAGGTGTAGTGTTAAGAGGAAAGACAGTCAAATAAGCTGTTTCACTATCATATGCATTGGCAGAATTATTTCCCTTAAATAGCATTAACCATGAAGCCAACATTGATTTGGATTTGACTTTGATAGGGATGAAAAAAAAGGTGTTATCTAGAACCTAAAAGGGTTCCACGGCTGTCCTCATAGTAAACAATTTGCATAACCCTTTTTGGTTAGGGGTTCGACATGCAACCCAAAAGGGTTATACCTATAACCAAAAAGGGTTCTCCTATGGGGACAACTGAACAAACCTTCAGCAACCCTTTTTTTCAAAGAGCGTAGAGGATGACTTCATTTCCTCCCTCCATCCCTCGAAATAGACGAGAGAAACAAGTGTACAACACAAGGCAGAGCCGGTGAAACATTCCCACAATGCTTTGGAAACTTTCCTCAGCACTGCTCTGACAGTCACTGGAGAATGTGACAGGGCCATTTATGATGTGAGAGTCAGCTGCATTCCCTGCTGTTTAACTGGCCTACTGATTGACAGGGAGAGGGTAGAATTAGACACATAGGGTTACCATATTACCTTTGCTGGGGTTGTTTGCGCACACACAAACACACACTGAGTTTTACTGAGGACATGTGTTTCTCATTTCTAGACGGTACTCCTGGATCGCAGCAGGTGGGCAGGCTTGTATAATATACTGGACGTCAGAGAATAGCAAGAAAGGCTGCTAATGGATTCTCTCTCTCTCTCTCTCTCTCGCTCTCTCTCGCTCTCTCTCACTTCTCCCTCTCCTTCATTTAGGGGGTTTAGGTCTGGGACTTGGCAGCTGTCACTTGTACAAAGGGGATGTGCTGTTAGGGTATATATATATATTGATGAAGGAAGTACTGAAGGAAGTTTTAAGATGTAGTATTTCCCTATATAAAGCTCATCATCTAAGTCAACAGTGTGTGTGTGCCCAGTTTTATCTCCAGCTGGTGTTGATTGACATATCCTGTATCGTTGGGAACATGTATGTTTTACAATAACAAACAGTTTAACGACAAAAATGTCAGCTCTCGGCTTTAATTTGCTCTACTCAAAGATGAGGGGATGTAGAGAGAGAGGATGGGGGAGAGCGAAAGAGATGGGGATAGAGAGAGAAGGACAGAGATATATACTGTGTAGAGAGAGAGGATGGGGGAGAGAGAAGGACAGAGATATATACTGTGTAGAGAGAGAGGATGGGGGAGAGAGAAAGAGTTATGGAGATAGAGAGAGAAGGACAGATATATATACTGTGTAGAGAGAGCGGATGGGGGAGAGAGAAAGAAAGAGATGGGGATAGAGAGAGAAGGACAGAGATATATACTGTGTAGAGAGAGAGGATGGGGGAGAGAGAAAGAGATATGGGGATAGAGAGAGAAGGACAGAGATATATACTGTGTAGAGAGAGAGGATGGGGGAGAGAGAAAGAGATATGGGGATAGAGAGAGAAGGACAGAGATATATACTGTGTAGAGAGAGGGGATGGGGGAGAGAGAAAGAGATATGGGGATCGAGAGAGAAGGACAGAGATATATACTGTGTAGAGAGAGGATGGGGGAGAGAGAAAGAAATATGGGGATAGAGAGAGAAGGACAGAGATATATAGTGTGTAGAGAGAGAGGATGGGGGAGAGAGAAGGACAGAGATATATACTGTGTAGAGAGAGAGGATGGGGAGAGAGAAAGAGATATGGGGATAGAGAGAGAAGGACAGAGATATATACTGTGTAGAGAGAGGATGGGGGAGAGAGAAAGAAATATGGGGATAGAGAGAGAAGGACAGAGATATATAGTGTGTAGAGAGAGAGGATGGGGGAGAGAGAAGGACAGAGATATATACTGTGTAGAGAGAGAGGATGGGGGAGAGAGAAAGATATATGGGGATAGAGAGAGAAGGACAGAGATATATACTGTGTAGAGAGAGAGGATGGGGGAGAGAGAAAGAGATATGGGGATAGAGAGAGAAGGACAGAGATATATACTGTGTAGAGAGAGAGGATGGGATAGAGAGAGAAGGAAAGAGATATATACTGTGTAGAGAGAGAGGATGGGGGAGAGAGAAAGAGATATGGGGATAGAGAGAGAAGGACAGAGATATATAGTGTGTAGAGAGAGAGGATGGGGGAGAGAGAAGGACAGAGATATATACTGTGTAGAGAGAGAGGATGGGGGAGAGAGAAAGAGATATGGGGATAGAGAGAGAAGGACAGAGATATATACTGTGTAGAGAGAGAGGATGGGGGAGAGAGAAAGAGATATGGGGATAGAGAGAGAAGGACAGAGATATATACTGTGTAGAGAGAGAGAGGATGGGGGAGAGAGAAAGAGATATGGGGATAGAGAGAGAAGGACAGAGATATATACTGTGTAGAGAGAGAGGATGGGGAGAGAAAAAGAGATATGGGGATAGAGAGAGAAGGACAGAGATATATACTGTGTAGAGAGAGAGGATGGGGGAGAGAGAAAGAGATATGGGGATAGAGAGAGAAGGACAGAGATATATACTGTGTAGAGAGAGAGGATGGGATAGAGAGAGAAGGACAGAGATATATACTGTGTAGAGAGAGAGGATGGGGGAGAGAGAAAGAGATATGGGGATAGAGAGAGAAGGACAGAGATATATACTGTGTAGAGAGAGAGGATGGGGGAGAGAGAAAGAGATATGGGGATAGAGAGAGAAGGACAGAGATATATACTGTGTAGAGAGAGAGGATGGGGGAGAGAGAAAGAGATATGGGGATAGAGAGAGAAGGACAGAGATATATACTGTGTAGAGAGAGAGGATGGGGAGAGAGAAGGACAGAGATATATACTGTGTAGAGAGAGAGGATGGGGGAGAGAGAAAGAGATATGGGGATAGAGAGAGAAGGACAGAGATATATAGTGTGTAGAGAGAGAGGATGGGGGAGAGAGAAGGACAGAGATATATACTGTGTAGAGAGAGAGGGTGGGGGAGAGAGAAAGAGATATGGGGATAGAGAGAGAAGGACAGAGATATATACTGTGTAGAGAGAGAGGATGGGATAGAGAGAGAAGGACAGAGATATATACTGTGTAGAGAGAGAGGATGGGGGAGAGAGAAAGAGATATGGGGATAGAGAGAGAAGGACAGAGATATATACTGTGTAGAGAGAGAGGATGGGGAGAGAGAAAGAGATATGGGGATAGAGAGAGAAGGACAGAGATATATACTGTGTAGAGAGAGAGGATGGGGAGAGAGAAAGAGATATGGGGATAGAGAGAGAAGGACAGAGATATATAGTGTGTAGAGAGAGAGGATGGGGGAGAGAGAAGGACAGAGATATATACTGTGTAGAGAGAGAGGATGGGGGAGAGAGAAAGAGATATGGGGATAGAGAGAGAAGGACAGAGATATATAGTGTGTAGAGAGAGAGGATGGGGGAGAGAGAAGGACAGAGATATATACTGTGTAGAGAGAGAGGATGGGGGAGAGAGAAAGAGATATGGGGATAGAGAGAGAAGGACAGAGATATATACTGTGTAGAGAGAGAGGATGGGGGAGAGATAAAGAGATATGGGGATAGAGAGAGAAGGACAGAGATATATACTGTGTAGAGAGAGAGGATGGGGGAGAGAGAAAGAGATATGGGGATAGAGAGAGAAGGACAGAGATATATACTGTGTAGAGAGAGAGGATGGGGAGAGAAAAAGAGATATGGGGATAGAGAGAGAAGGACAGAGATATATACTGTGTAGAGAGAGAGGATGGGGGAGAGAGAAAGAGATATGGGGATAGAGAGAGAAGGACAGAGATATATACTGTGTAGAGAGAGAGGATGGGATAGAGAGAGAAGGACAGAGATATATACTGTGTAGAGAGAGAGGATGGGGGAGAGAGAAAGAGATATGGGGATAGAGAGAGAAGGACAGAGATATATACTGTGTAGAGAGAGAGGATGGGGGAGAGAGAAAGAGATATGGGGATAGAGAGAGAAGGACAGAGATATATACTGTGTAGAGAGAGAGGATGGGGGAGAGAGAAAGAGATATGGGGATAGAGAGAGAAGGACAGAGATATATACTGTGTAGAGAGAGAGGATGGGGAGAGAGAAGGACAGAGATATATACTGTGTAGAGAGAGAGATGGGGGAGAGAGAAAGAGATATGGGGATAGAGAGAGAAGGACAGAGATATATAGTGTGTAGAGAGAGAGGATGGGGGAGAGAGAAGGACAGAGATATATACTGTGTAGAGAGAGAGGGTGGGGGAGAGAGAAAGAGATATGGGGATAGAGAGAGAAGGACAGAGATATATACTGTGTAGAGAGAGAGGATGGGATAGAGAGAGAAGGACAGAGATATATACTGTGTAGAGAGAGAGGATGGGGGAGAGAGAAAGAGATATGGGGATAGAGAGAGAAGGACAGAGATATATACTGTGTAGAGAGAGAGGATGGGGGAGAGAGAAAGAGATATGGGGATAGAGAGAGAAGGACAGAGATATATACTGTGTAGAGAGAGAGGATGGGGGAGAGAGAAAGAGATATGGGGATAGAGAGAGAAGGACAGAGATATATAGTGTGTAGAGAGAGAGGATGGGGGAGAGAGAAGGACAGAGATATATACTGTGTAGAGAGAGAGGATGGGGGAGAGAGAAAGAGATATGGGGATAGAGAGAGAAGGACAGAGATATATACTGTGTAGAGAGAGAGGATGGGGATAGAGAAAGAGATATGGGGATAGAGAGAGAAGGACAGAGATATATACTGTGTAGAGAGAGCGACAGAGAGGGACAGATATCAAATGGTCGCACACACATATTTTGCAGATGTTATCACAGGGGCAGTGAAATGCTTCTGTTTCTAGCTCCACCATTGCAGTAATACATAACAATTCAAACAGTACACGCAGATCGCGAAAATGAAAAATAAAGAAATTAAGAAAGATCAGAATGAGCAATGTCAGAGTCTGGAATATAAATACATGTACTGTATATGTACACTGCTCAAACAAATAAAGGGAACACGTAAACAACAAAATGTAACTCCAAGTCAATCACACTTCTGTGAAATCAAACTGTCCACTTAGGAAGCAACAATGATTGACAATAAATTTCACATGCTGTTGTGCAAATGGAATAGACAACAGGTTGAAATTATAGGCAATTAGCAAGACACCCCCAATAAAGGAGTGGTTCTGCAGGTGGGGACCACAGACCACTTCTCAGTTCCTATGCTTCCTCGCTGATGTTATCGTCACTTTTGAATGCTGGCTGTGCTTTCACTCTAGTGGTAGCATGAGACGGAGTCTACAACCCACACAAGTGGCTCAGGTAGTGCAGCTCATCCAGGATGGCACATCAATGTGAGCTGTGGCAAGAAGGTTTGCTGTGTCTGTCAGCGTAGTGTCCAGAGCATGGAGGCGCTACCAGGAGACAGGCCAGTACATCAGGAGACGTGAAGGAGGAGGGCAACAACCCAGCAGCAGGACCGCTACCTCCGCCTTTGTGCAAGGAGGAGCACTGCCAGAGCCCTGCAAAATGACTTCCAGCAGGCCACAAATGTGCATGTGTCTGCTCAAACGGTCAGAAACAGACTCCATGAGGGTGGAATGCGGGCCAGACGTCCACAGGTGGGGGTTGTGCTTACAGCCCAACACCGTGCAGGACGTTTGGCATTTGCCAGAGAACACCAAGATTGGCAAATTTGCCACTGGCGCCCTATGCTCTTCACAGATGAAAGCAGGTTCACACTGAGCACATGACAGACGTGACAGAGTCTGGAGACGCCATGGAGAATGTTTTGCTGCCTGCAACATCCTTCAGCATGACCGGCTTGGCGGTGGGTCAGTCATGGTGTGGGGTGGCATTTCTTTGGGGGGCCGCACAGCCCTCCATGTGCTCGCCAGAGGTAGCCTGACTGCCAGTAGGTACCGAGATGAGATCCTCAGACCCCTTGTGAGACCATATGCTGGTGCGGTTGGCCCGGGGTTCCTCCTAATGCAAGACAATGCTAGACCTCATGTGGCTGGAGTGTGTCAGCAGTTCCTGCAAGAGGAAGGCATTGATGCTTTGGACTGGCCCGCTAGTTCCCCAGACCTGAATCCAATTGAGAACATCTGGGACATCATGTCTCGCTCCATCCACCAACGCCACGTTGCACCACAGACTGTCCAGGAGTTGGCGGATGCTTTAGTCCAGGTCTGGGAGAAGATCCCTCAGGAGACCATCCGCCACCTCATCAAGAGCATGCCCAGGCATTGTAGGGAGGTCATACAGGCACGTGGAGGCCACACACACTACTGATCCTCATTTTGACTTGTTTTAAGGACATTACATCAAAGTTGGATCAGCCTGTAGTGTGGTTTTCCACTTTAATTTTGACTGTGACTCCAAATCCAGACCTCCATGGGTTGATACATTTGATTTCCATTGGTCATTTTTGTGTGATTTTGTTGTCAGCACATTCAACTATGTAAAGAAAAAAGTATTTAATAAGAATATTTCATTAATTCAAATCTAGGATGTGTTATTTTAGTGTTCTCTTAATTTGTTTGAGCAGTGTATATAATGGTGTGTATAGACAGTATGGACAGTATATGAATAGAAAATGTTCAGGGCAGGGTACTGGGCGGAGGCCGGCTAGTGGTTACAATTAACAGTCTGATGGCCTGGACATAGAAGCCGTTTCTCAGTCTCTCGGTCCCAGGTTTGATGCACCTGTACTGTCTCTGCCTTCTAGATGGTAGCAGGGTGAACAGGCTGTGACTCGGGTGGTTGTTGTCCTTGATTATATTTTTGGCCTTCCTGTGACACCGGGTGCTGTGGATGTCCTGGAGGGCAGGCAGTGTGCCCCCGATGATGTGTTGGGATGGCAGCATGACCCTCTGTAGAGCCCAGCGTTTGCGGATGGTGCAATTGCTGTACCAGGCGGTGATACAGCCTGATAGGAAGCTGTCAATGGTACATCTGTATAAATTCTTGAGGGTCTTAGGGCCAAGCCGAGTGTCTTCAGCCTCCTGAGGTTGAAGAGGCACATGAGGGAACTTGATGCTTTTCACCCTTTCCAGCCCCGATGATGTGATGGTGGCGTGCTCTCTCTGCTGTCTCCTGAAGTCCACAATCAGCTCCTTCATTTTGTTGCCGTTGAGGGAGAGGTTATTTTCTTGGCACCACTCTGCCAGGGCCCTCACCTCCCTGTAGGCTGTTTCGTAGTTGTTGGTAATCAGGCCTACCACTGTTGTGTCATTAGAAAACTTGATGATTAAATTGGAGACGTGCATGGCCAAGCAGTCATGGGTGAACAGGGAATACAGGAGGGGGCTGACCACGCACCCCTGTGGGGCCCCCGTGTTGAGGATCAGCATGGCAGAGGTGTTGTTGCCTCCCTTCACCACCTGCGGTCAGCCCTTCAAGAAGTCCTGGACCCAGTTGCACAGGATGGGGTTCAGACCCATGGCCCAAGCTTAGTGATGAGCTCAGTGTTAAAGGCTGAGCTGTTGTCGATGAACAGCATTCTTACATAGGTATTCCTCTTGTCTGGATGGGATAGGGCAGTGTGCAGTGTGATGGTGAGTGATTGCATAGAGAGAGAGAGAGAGAGAGAGAGAGAGAGAGAGAGAGAGAGAGAGAGAGAGAGAGAGAGAGAGAGAGAGAGAGAGAGAGAGAGAGAGAGAGAGAGAGAGAGAGAGAGAGAGAGAGAGAGAGAGAGAGAGAGAGAGAGAGAGAGAGATTGTCTCCTGCTTTATAATCTAATGGAGGCTTTTTGCCTGTGAGAGCATTGTGGATTAAGGTATTAATCCTCCTGCATATCGATTTGCCCATATCACACATGGAGGAGGAGAGTCAGCGTAATCTTAAGGATGTCCCAGGACACACACACACATACAGTAGTATGAAAAGTCCAGGCTATTTGCAGGAGATAAACAGAGGGCCCAACCAACAGCTTCCAACAATTAAGGGAGCTCAAGCCCCTGTGTGCATGTGTGTACTTTGTATGTATGTCTGTATATATTTGAGTATGTGTCATTGTAAACTCATCCTGGTCTCTCGATTACTGTTGACACTCTTTCACCAGAACTGAAGTGGGAATGACCAATGTAAGGCATCATCAACTATGAAGCGTTTCAACCTCAGTTAGTTTACTTATGTAACTGGTCCAAACATGTTTCTCGCTGAGATAGATGTGTGGTAACAATTTATTTAGATAGTCCGTACATGGTCCATCTGTAGACGCTCTACGGACTATCAGTAACATTCAACTGACTGTGTGGCCAGATGTGTCTTGAGTTTTAGATGCGTGGTGAAAAGGACAAACATTTCCAGGTTGGTCCTTGTATCTAAACACTGGGAAGTACCAAATCACTGCGGGTTCCATACTAGTGCTGTTTCCTAATAATCACACATTAACATCTACTGTTTCATAAACTTCTTGAAAAGTGTGCGATTCTTGTAGAAATACCTTCTAAGAATATCTGAATGTGTAAAAATATTTTAAAACTAAACCTGAACAACTCAAAGTCAGGTAAGATAGAGAGATGAATGCAGTGTTTATGATTGGCAGGTCAACCGTGTTATGCGTCAGTATTTGACGTCCATCCATGTCTGAGACCGTCAGGCGATGACGTGGAAAAGGCCACTAGGGGCAACAGTGAGTGCTAGAGTGGACGGTAACATCTGCCTCGGGTTGCTGACACATACTGTAATAATATAATGTCATCAGTTACCTACACAGGTCTGGTTGCTGACACATACTGTAATAATATAATGTCATCAGTTACCTACACAGGTCTGGTTGCTGACACATACTGTAATAATATAATGTCATCAGTTACCTACACAGGTCTGGTTGCTGACACATACTGTAATAATATAATGTCATCAGTTACCTACACAGGTCTGGTTGCTGACACATACTGTAATAATGTAATGTCATCAGTTACCTACACAGGTCTGGTTGCTGACACATACTGTAATAATATAATGTCATCAGTTACCTACACAGGTCTGGTTGCTGACACATACTGTAATAATATAATGTCATCAGTTACCTACACAGGTCTGGTTGCTGACACATACTGTAATAATGTAATGTCATCAGTTACCTACACAGGTCTGGTTGCTGACACATACTGTAATAATGTAATGTCATCAGTTACCTACACAGGTCTGGTTGCTGACACATACTGTAATAATATAATGTCATCAGTTACCTACACAGGTCTGGTTGCTGACACATACTGTAATAATATAATGTCATCAGTTACCTACACAGGTCTGGTTGCTGACACATACTGTAATAATATAATGTCATCAGTTACCTACACAGGTCTGGTTGCTGACACATACTGTAATAATATAATGTCATCAGTTACCTACACAGGTCTGGTTGCTGACACATACTGTAATAATATAATGTCATCAGTTACCTACACAGGTCTGGTTGCTGACACATACTGTAATAATATAATGTCATCAGTTACCTACACAGGTCTGGTTGCTGACACATACTGTTATAATATAATGTCATCAGTTACCTACACAGGTCTGGTTGCTGACACATACTGTAATAATATAATGTCATCAGTTACCTACACAGGTCTGGTTGCTGACACATACTGTAATAATATAATGTCATCAGTTAACTACACAGGTCTGGTTGCTGACACATACTGTAATAATATAATGTCATCAGTTACCTACACAGGTCTGGTTGCTGACACATACTGTTATAATGTAATGTCATCAGTTCCTCACCCCTCTCTTTACCTCACCCCCCTCTCCCTTTGTCTTTCTTTGTTTCCAGCTACACCTGTAGCCCACCTGCTCTGAGAGCCCATCTTACACACAGGAACACACCTTCTTGCCTTGTCTCTCAGCTTGTTCTCTCTCTCCCTCTCCCTCTCTCTCTCTCTCTCTCTCTCTCTCTCTCTCTCTCTCTCTCTCTCTCTCTCTCTCTCAGCTCGTTCTCTCTCACTCAGCTCGTTCTCTCTCACTCTCAGCTCGTTCTCTCTCACTCTCAGCTCGGATTCTCTCTCTCTCAGCTCATTTTCACTCTCACTTAGCTCGTTCTCTGGCTCTCACTGGCTCTCTCACTCTCTCTCGCTCTCTCTCGCAGAAGTAAAGAGGAACAGAATGAGGTATTGAGGTGATGCTGAGAGAGTCAGAGGGCAGGAGGTAGACATACAGGGGGAGAGAGAATGTGTTGGAGTGGATAAAAAGAGAAAAGTGGGAAAGACAGAGCAGAGTGACAACTACAGAACACACACAAAACACACACAAAACACACACACAGACACACACACAGACACACACACACACTGACCTTCAGAGCTGTTTGCCACGGAGCTGTGTCAGGATGTTATAATGTCACCACTTTCATAAAACCTAACCCCTTTCACAGTTCACAAACCACACAGCACTCTGTGTGTGTGTGTGTGTGTGTGTGTGCACTGTGTGTGTGTGTGTGTGTGTGTGTGTGTGTGTGTGTGTGTGTGTGTGTGTGTGTGTGTGTGTGTGTGTGTGTGTGTGTGTGTGTGTGTGTGTGTGTGTGTGTGTGTGTGTGTGTGTGTGTGTGTGTGTGTGTGTGTGTGTGTGTGTGTGTGTGTGTGTGTGTGTGTGTGTGTGTGTGTGTGTGTGTGTGTGTGTGTGTGTGTGTGTGTGTGTGTGTGTGTGTGTGTGTGTGTGTGTGTGTGTGTGTGTGTGTGTGTGTGTGTGTGTGTGTGTGTGTGTGTGTGTGTGTGTGTGTGTGTGTGTGTGTGTGTGTGTGTGTGTGTGTGTGTGTGTGTGTGTGTGTGTGTGTGTGTGTGTGTGTGTGTGTGTGTGTGTGTGTGTGTGTGTGTGTGTGTGTGTGTGTGTGTGTGTGTGTGTGTGTGTGTGTGTGTGCAGGCTTTTGTTATAGGCTACTGCCTATAACACTTGAAGAGAGAGCCAAAACAAATGTGTGTCAGTTATGTGTTCATGGGTGAGGCCATATCATTGATTTAAAGCTGACATACTCTGGCTGTGTCCAGCCTATGCACCTCCCGTCTCTTACCAAATGTTGTGTGCATAAGTGTTGCTCTCCACTTGCTGGAGGACCGAGAATTCAAATCAGTGGAATTAGATTATGATAGCTAAGGAGATGGAGAAAACACCTGTATCCTGATTACATCTTCAAACTAAGAGCAACCATGGCATCCATGACAGGGAGAGGCGTCCATTCATGCCGTATACGTGAAAGATAGTCTGCCTAGCTACATTTTCAGATATTACAGGTTTCTAATTTTGACAGAAATTATTTTTTACAGTCGTGGCCAAAAGTTTTGAGAATGGCACAAATATTAATTTCCACAACGTTTGCTGCTTCAGTGTCTTTAGATATTTTTGTCAGATGTTACTATGAAATACTGAAGTATAATTACAAGCATTTCAAAAGTGTCAAAGGCTTTTATTGACAATTACATGAAGTTGATGCAAAGAGTCAATATTTGCAGTGTTGACCCTTCTTTTTCAAGACTTCTGCAATCTACCATGGCATGCTGTCAATTATATTCTGGGCCACATCCTGACTGATGACAGCCCATTATTGCATAATCAATGCTTGAAGTTTGTCAGAATTTGTGGGTTTTTGTTTGTCCACCCGCCTCTTGAGGTTTGACCACAGGTTCTCAATGTGTCACGTTCTGTCCATCGTTCGTATGTGTTTTCCTTGTTTTAGTGTTGGTCAGGACGTGAGCTGGGTGGGCATTCTATGTTGTGTGTCTGGTTTGTCTATTTCTATGTTTGGCCTGATATGGTTCTCAATCAGAGGCAGGTGTTAGTCATTGTCTCTGATTGGGAACCATATTTAGGTAGCTTGTTTTGTGTTGGGTTTTGTGGGTGATTGTTCCTGTCTCTGTGTTTGCACCAGATAGGACTGTTTAGGTTTTCACTTTTCTTGTTTTATATAGTCTGTTCATGTATAGTCGTCTTTATTAAAAACATGAATAACCTCCACGCTACATTTTGGTCTGCCTCTCTTTCACCAGAAGAAAACCCTTACACAATGGGGCGTTTCCTGGCCATGGACCCACAATATTGATGTTTTATTCCCTGAGGCACTTAGTTATCACTTTTGCCTTATTGCAAGGTGCTCCATCATGCTGGAAATTGCATTGTTCGTCACCAAACTGTTCCTGGATGGTTGGGAGAAGTTGCTCTCGGACGATATGCTGATACAATTCTTTATTAATGGCTGTGCTCTTAGGCAAAATTGTGAGTGAGCCCACTCCCTTGAGAGAGAGAGAGAGAGAGAGAACCTGATGAAAGACAGATGTAGAGATGGACAGAGAAGGGTTGAGGGTGGCATTGAGAGTTTAACACAAGAACCACCATAGCCCAATTGCCACTGATGTTTGATTTGCCCCCCAAAAAGCAATGTCCTGCTCCTTCTGACTTTTCCTAAGTGTTTGTATTTTACCCTGCTCATTTGTTAGAATTTTGAAATCTAAAACAGAAAAGTATTTAGGGCCCGACATTGGTACCCAGTCAGGCGCTAATGGGTCTCTCTCTCTCCTCACTGAATGAATGACAAATGGATGAATGGGCGATAAACGTGCACCTTAATTCACAATTCAATTTAAATTAGGTCTAACTGAATGATGAGAAGGGTGACGAGATTGGTTTTAATTAAGAAAGACAATAATAATGCAATGATAAGTTTGTGTTATGACTATTTATCAGCAGCACATCATTTGACCGCGCCCCTTGCTGTTGATATCATTCTCTTCTACAAGGTGCAGCTCTTTATCCAAATTTCAGTTTTTCCAAGAATATCCATGCTGTCCATCCATTCAGCACATGACCACTCACATAGCAGCATTGATCTGGCTACTATAAGCAAAAACTAGTAACATAATAAACGTAAAATGACTGCTAGAATCCAGACAGAAACTGATAATGGTGCATTTGACTTCAGTTAAGTTTTGATGTCGAAACCAAGTTCTTGCTCAAGGGCTTTCCATATCAGGGGAAAGATGAAACCAGGCCAGTGGTTGAGAGACTGTGGTGACTTACAAGGGCAAAGGCAGGAATGTGACCACGGACAACGTCTTCACATCAATTTCCCAGACAAGTTAATTGCAAAGAAGCCTAGCCTGCTTGGTACAAATCAAATCAAACTTTATGTTTCACATGCGCCAAATACAAGTGACTATGCATAGCTAATAAACAGCGAGTAGCTTGGGAGTAGAAGCTGTTAAAGAGCCTTTAGGTCCTGGACTTGACTCACCGGTACCACTTGACGTGTGGTAGCAGAGGAAACAGTCTATGACTTAGTTGACTGGAGTCTTGAGAATTTTATGTGCTTTCCTCTGACAAGCTTATTATTTACAGTATGTCCCAGATGGCAGGAAGCTTGACCCCAGTGATGTACTCGGGTGTACACAATACCCTCTGTAGTGCCTTACGGTCAGATGACGAGCAGTTGACATACAAGGCGGTGATGCAACTGGTCAGAATGCTCTCAATGGTACAGTGGAAGAAATGTTTGAAGATCTGGGGACACATGCCAAATCTTTTCAGTCTCCTGAGGGGGAAAAGGTTTTGTCGTGCCCTCTTCACGACTGTCTTGGTGTGTTTGGACCATGATAGTTTGTTGGTGATGTGGACACCAACTCTCAACCAGACACAATTTGATCTTATTTGGAGGCATGTTCGGTCCGCCTTTTCCTGTAGTCCACGATCAGCTCCTTTGTCTTGCTCACATTGAGGGCGAGGTTGTTGTCCTGGCACCACACTGCCAGTTCTCTGACCTCCTCTGTATAGGCTGGCTCATCGTTGTCGGTGATCAGGCCTACCATTGCTGTGTCATCAGCAAACTTAATGATGGTGTTGGAGTCATGTTTGGCCATGCAGTCGTGGGTGAACAGGGAGTACAGGAGGGGACTAACTACACACCCCTGTAGGGTCCCAGTGTTGAGGATCAGTGTGGCAGATGCGTTGTTGCCTACCCTTACCATCTGGGGGCGGCCCATCGGGAAGTCCAGGATCCAGTTGCAGAGGGAGGTGTTTAGTCCCAGGGTCCTTAGCTTAGTGATGAGCTTCGTGGGCACTATGGTGTTGAACACTAAGCTGTAGTCAATGAACAGCATTCTCACATAGGTGTTCCTTTTGTCCAGATGGGAAAGGGCAGCGTGGAGTGCGATTGAGATAGCATCATCTGCGGATCTGTTGGTGCGGTATGGGAATTGGAGTGGGTCTAGGTATCCAGGAGGATGTTGTTGATGTGAGCTATGACCAGCCTTTTGTGGTACCCGACTCGAGTGCTACAGGGCGGTAATCATTTAGGCAGGTTACAGTCTGCTTGAAACATTTAAGTATAACAGACTCGGCCAAGGAAAGGTTGAAAATGTCAGTGAAGACACTTCCGTGCGTGCTTTGAGAACACGTCCGTGCATGCTTTGAGAACACGTCCTCGTAATCCGTCTTGCCCTGCTACTAACAACCTGCCCGCTTGACCCTATCCCCTCCTCTCTTCTCCAGACCATTTCCGGAGACCTTCTCCCTTACCTCACGTCGCTCATCAACTCATCCCTGACCGCTGGCTACGTCCCTTCCGTCCTCAAGAGAGCGAGAGTTGCACCCCTTCTGAAAAAACCTACACTCGATCCCTCCGATGTCAACAACTACAGACCAGTATCCCTTCTTTCTTTTCTCTCCAAAACTCTTGAACGTGCCGTCCTTGGCCAGCTCTCCCGCTATCTCTCTCAGAATGACCTTCTTGATCCAAATCAGTCAGGTTTCAAGACTAGTCATTCAACTAAGACTGCTATTCTCTGTATCACGGAGGCGCTCCGCACTGCTAAAGCTAACTCTCTCTCCTCTGCTCTCATCCTTCTAGACCTATCGGCTGCCTTCGATACTGTGAACCATCAGATCCTCCTCTCCACCCTCTCCGAGTTGGGCATCTCCGGCGCGGCCCACGCTTGGATTGCGTCCTACCTGACAGGTCGCTCCTACCAGGTGGCGTGGCGAGAATCTGTCTCCTCACCACGCGCTCTCACCACTGGTGTCCCCCAGGGCTCTGTTCTAGGCCCTCTCCTATTCTCGCTATACACCAAGTCACTTGGCTCTGTCATAACCTCACATGGTCTCTCCTATCATTGCTATGCAGACGACACACAATTAATCTTCTCCTTTCCCCTTCTGATGACCAGGTGGCGAATCGCATCTCTGCATGTCTGGCAGACATATCAGTGTGGATGACGGATCACCACCTCAAGCTGAACCTCGGCAAGACGGAGCTGCTCTTCCTCCCGGGGAAGGACTGCCCGTTCCATGATCTCGCCATCACGGTTGACAACTCCATTGTGTCCTCCTCCCAGAGCGCTAAGAACCTTGGCGTGATCCTGGACAACACCCTGTCGTTCTCAACTAACATCAAGGCGGTGGCCCGTTCCTGTAGGTTCATGCTCTACAACATCCGCAGAGTACGACCCTGCCTCACACAGGAAGCGGCGCAGGTCCTAATCCAGGCACTTGTCATCTCCCGTCTGGATTACTGCAACTCGCTGTTGGCTGGGCTCCCTGCCTGTGCCATTAAACCCCTACAACTCATCCAGAACGCCGCAGCCCGTCTGGTGTTCAACCTTCCCAAGTTCTCTCACGTCACCCCGCTCCTCCTCTCTCTCCACTGTCTTCCAGTTGAAGCTCGCATCCGCTACAAGACCATGGTGCTTGCCTACGGAGCTGTGAGGGGAACGGCACCTCAGTACCTCCAGGCTCTGATCAGGCCCTACACCCAAACAAGGGCACTGCGTTTATCCACCTCTGGCCTGCTCGCCTCCCTACCACTGAGGAAGTACAGTTCCCGCTCAGCCCAGTCAAAACTGTTCGCTGCTCTGGCCCCCCAATGGTGGAACAAACTCCCTCACGACGCCAGGACAGCGGAGTCAATCACCACCTTCCGGAGACACCTGAAACCCCACCTCTTTAAGGAATACCTAGGATAGGATAAAGTATTCCTTCTCACCCCCCCTTAAAAGATTTAGATGCACTATTGTAAAGTGGCTGTTCCACTGGATGTCATAAGGTGAATGCACCAATTTGTAAGTCGCTCTGGATAAGAGCGTCTGCTAAATGACTTAAATGTAAATGTAAAATCAGTGATGGAGAGTTGTAAATCAACACTCACGGTGTACAGGTGCAAAATTAATGAGTGTTTGCATCCTCAGCACCATGCATCCCACTGGATCTGGCATGTCAGAACCATGTGAATGCCAAGAAAGAAGCTACAGCCGCCAAGCTGGCCGCCAAGGCAGCAGGTCCTGATCTCCCTCTTCCCCAAGCACCACAGAACGCACTCAGGAACAATAAGACACAACGTCGAGTCGGCAGTGTGTGCAGTGCAAGCAATTTGTATCCTGTGCTTGCTCACGCAAAGCCCTGAAGCTTTGTGCTGACTGTGGACCTGAAGCATAAAGAGTAGACGACATTGATTCATATGTAAGGGCACAATACAGTGTCTGATACAATCAACAAATGACGGTTCTTATATCTTGTTATGAATATATTGCCATGAATATGCATTTATACAATTAATTATTCGCAATTGTTCATGCACTAGTGCTTTTGTTTAGGAATACAACAAATCATTTCACCTGCTCACCTGGTTGGTTATATTAGTATTATCATCATTTTCTGATCTACTTTGTCAAAAGAAGCTGGAACGGAGCTTTATTAATTGTTACGGCTGAAATCCCGTTAACGGGATCGATTTGACAACAGCCAGTGAAAGTGCAGGGCGCCAAATTCAAACAACAGAAATCTCATCGTAAAAATTCCTCAAACATACAAGTATTATACATCATTTAAA
The DNA here is from genome assembly GCF_023373465.1 of Oncorhynchus keta. Taxonomy (NCBI): domain Eukaryota; kingdom Metazoa; phylum Chordata; class Actinopteri; order Salmoniformes; family Salmonidae; genus Oncorhynchus; species Oncorhynchus keta. The sequence continues at coordinate 32,638,363 of NC_068445.1, forward strand.
TATGTTGTTAATCCCAACACAGTGTCCGATTTCAAAACGGTTTTACGACGAAAGCATACCATGCGATTATGTTAGGTCAGTGCCTAGTCACATAAAAACAATTTACAGAAATAGTCATCATAAATGTTGATGAAAATACAAGTGTTATGCATGGAATTAAAGATATACTTCTCCTTAAAGACCTGGGGAATAAACCCTCCTCCTCACAGCTGCCCATGTCCCTTAAAGTTGATGATGTAGTTGTTACTGACAATAAGCACATGGCTGAGCACTTTAATCACTACTTCATTAAGTCAGGATTCCAATTTGACTCAGCCATGCCTCCTTGCCCGTTCAACATTTCCTCATCTCCCACCCCTTCTAATGTGACTATCCCCGATGCTTCTCCCTCTTTTTCCCCTGCCCCACTACAAAGTGTCTCCCTACAGGCAGTCACTGAGTCCGAGGTGCTAATGGAGCTCCTGAAACTTGAACCCAAAAAACCATCTGGGTCAGATGTGCTGCTATTTTTATTGACTTGGCCAAAGCTTTCGATACGGTAGAACATTCCATTCTTGTGGGCCGGCTAAGGAGTATTGGTGTCTCTGAGTTTTTTGTTGTTGCCTGGTTTGCTAACTACATCTCTCAAAGAGTGCAGAGAATAAAGTCAGTAAATCTGCTGTCACAGCCACTGCCTGTCACCAAGGGAGCACCCCAAGGCTCCTAGGCCCCACACTCTTCTCCATTTATATCAACAACATAGCTCAGTCAGTATGAAGCTCTCTCATCCATTTATATGCAGATGATACAATCTTATACTCAGCTGTCCCCTCCTATATTTTGTGTTAAATGCTCAACAACAAAGCTTTCTTAGTGTCCAACAAGCTTTCTTTACCCTAAACCGTATTCTGAACACCCCCAAATCAAAGATAATGTGGTTTGGTAATAAGAATGCCCCTCTCCCCATAGGTGTGATTACTACCTCGGTAGACTGTCCCTCTCTCAGCAGATATCAAAGCTGCAGGCTAAAGTTAAATCTCGACTCGGTCTCCTCTATTGTAATCACTCCTCTTTCACACTAGCTGCTAAACTAACAGATTGAGATGACCATCCTACCCATGCTAGATTACGGATACATAATTTATAAATTGGCAGGTAAGGGTGCTCTCGAGAGGCTAGATGTTCTTTACCATTTGGCCATCAGATTTTCCACCAATGCTCCTTATGGAACACATCACTGCCCTCTACACTCCTCTGTAAACTGGTCATTTCTGTATACCCGTCGCAAGACCCACTGGTTGATGCTTATTTATAAAACCCTCTTAGGCCTCACTCCCCCCTATCTGAGATATCTACTGCAGCCCTCATCCTCCACATACAACAGCCGTCCTGCCAGGTCCCCAAAGCACACACATTCATGGGTCGCTTGTCTTTTCAGCTCACTGCAGCCAGTGACTGGAACAAGCTGCAACAAACACTCAAACTGGACAGTTTTATCTCAATCTCTTCATTCAAAAACTCAATCATGGACACTCTTACTGAGAGTTGTGCCTTCTTTGTGTGATATATCTCTACCTTCTTGCCCTTTGTGCTGTTGTCTGTGCCCAATAATGTTTGTACCATGTTTTGTGCTGCGACCATGTTGTGTTGCTACCATGTTGTTGTCTTGTTGTGTTGCCACCATGAAGAAGATATTTGGTACTGCAGAGAGAAGGAAAAGCAGCCAACAAGTGTTCACCATATGTGGAAACTCCTTCAAGAAAAGCATTCCTCATTAAGCTTGTTGAGAGAATGCCAAAGAGTGTGCAAATCTGTTATCAAGGCAAAGGGTAGCTACTGTGAAGAATCTCAAATATAAAATAGATTTGATATTATTTGTTTGTTTATATTTGTTTAGCACTTTGTTAGTTACTACATGATTCCATATGTATTATTTCAGAGTTTTAATGTATTCACTATTATTCTACAATGTAGAAAATAGTACAAATTAAGAAAAACCCTTGAATGAGTAGGTGTGTCCAAACTTTTGACTGGTACTATATATATATATATATATATTGTATATACATACTGTATATATATATATATATATACTGTATATATATTTAGAAAATATTTAGAAAAAAAAAAAATATATATATACTGTATATATATTTAGAAAATATATTTTCCTTTATCATGTTTATCATGTAACACTCCTTTCCTGTATCATGTTTATCATGTAACACTACCACCCCTCCCCTAGTTGGAGCAAACTAACGGTCAACACGTAAGGCTTCTACTTCCAGCTTATACATACTATATACATTTTATGGACAGAACATATTTTTTAATAGTTTTGTTTTGTTTGTTTTTAAATCTCATCCTTCAGCTACCCTCAACCACTCCCATCTATCTCCCATCTATCTCTGAAGACTGTCCTTCTGTAGCTCAGTTGGTAGAGCATGGCGCTTGTAATGCCAGGGTAGTGGGTTCTACCACCCATCAGAATGTATGCACACATGACTGTAAGTCCTTTGGATAAAAGCGTCTGCTAAATGGCATATATTATTATATTATTATCCAGTTTGATTTCTATTTGCCAGATATTTGTAACTGTGCTGTTTCACAAAAGTTCTGAACCTATATACATTTTACAGATACAGTATATTGTATGTTAAATGAGGAGTGTACTTTCACATTTAAGGTCACCCCCCTGAGGAGCCTGCCAAGTTTGTATGTGGTGGGTTAAGTGATGAGTTACAGTAGGGCTGTAGTGTGTGTGTGTGTGTGTGTGTGTGTGTGTGTGTGTGTGTGTGTGTGTGTGTGTGTGTGTGTGTGTGTGTGTGTGTGTGTGTGTGTGTGTGTGTGTGTGTGTGTGTGTGTGTGACCCCACTGATTTTCACTATACACTATTCTGTTGGCCTTGTATCGCCCTCATTGATCGAGAACAAATTTCCCCCAAAAGTGTCTAGAATCTCCCCACAGCACTCAATACATGACCTCAATGACAACCAGCCCTGATTGGCTCTTGTGATCAAAAGCTAGTAATTGGCCTGGTTCAGATCAGACACCAGGGGAAGGAGAGGGAAGGAGGGCGCTAGGTCAGGTCTTGGAGGGCACAAATTACAATCTGTTCACATCTTATTCTGTGAGGTCGGGAATTTATGAACTTTTGCCAGCTAGGTCTAGAGATGGAGATGTTGTCTCACGTTTTCTCTCAATTTGAGAAAGTTTATGTTTGATGTGAAATTAAAGAATGTTTAGGGTTGTAATTAAAAAGAGGTATCATTTAAAACGGACTGGATAGCCTGGCTGAGGGATAAACGAGAGAGAATATCTGAGTCCGTGAAGTAGTGAAAGGAACTGCAAGGCAATGTTGGTATATTTTTGTCAAGCTCACCTCAGTACCTTAGTATTGTGCATACACATGCCACCCACAAAACACAAGCACACACAGGGTTTTATGGAACTTGGTTTTTGGCAGTCTGGACATGAACATGTCTAATGTTTGCGCATCCTTCCATCGCCTCGTTCTGTCGTTAACACACTCCTCCCAGCTACTCTGATGCCCTGGTCAGGGAGAGCTGTCAGAGCCTGCGTCTAAATCCAACGTGCTGCATGTTCAATGCATACAAGGCCAGCACGCACACACTCACTCAGTAGAGCCACATAGGCTAACTTCACTCAGTAACTCTCTCTCACTCAAATTCAAAGGGCTTTGTTGGCATGGTAAACATGTTTAAAGCACTTGCCAAAGCAAGTGGAATAGATAATAAATAAAAGTGAAATAAAGAATCAGAAGGGAACAGTTAACATCTCTCTCTCTCTCTCTCTCTCTCTCTCTCTCTCTCTCTCTCTCTCTCTCTCTCTCTCTCTCTCTCTCTCTCTCTCTCTCTCTCTCTCTCTCTCTCTTCGGAGTGCATGCTGGGAGTGAGTCGTCAAGCAGGAGTGATTGTGAGAGCGAATGGAATTTCTTTTCACTCTATCGGGTTTTGGTATGTATATATATATATATATATATATATTGATTAGTTTAGTTGTTTTAAGGGTATCTTGTTTAAACTATCACTAAGCACGTATAGCAGTGGTGGGATCTTTGAGGTTGGTTTTTCGCTAGGGCACAACCAGCGGGTGGGGCTGGTTGCTATGGCCACTCGCGGAACTGTAGAGTTTGAAAAACTTAGTTGGAGGCATGGAGTAAAGATTCCTGCTGCGGCCAGGTGTTCAGTGGAAGAATGTAGCTTGGCTGTGGGTGCTATCATTGGGTATGATAGCATCGAATCAGCCTCAAGGATGAATAGCGCTGAAGTGATATTCTTAGATTCAATTGAAAAGGTGAATAAGATAGTTGAGAGGGGTGTGGTGTTGCGGGAGACACAGACGCCGGTATTTCCACTTATGAATCCGGCGAAGAAAGTTATGCTTTCTAACGTGCCACCATTTGTTAGAGATGAAGTGTTAGAGCGAGAGTTATCTCGCCATGGTCAAATCGTATCTACAATAAAGAAGGTTCTTTTTGGATGCAAATCTCCGTTGTTGAAACATGTCGTGTCTCATAGGAGACAAGTGCATATGATTTTAAAAAAGGAAGGAGATGAACTGAATTTAGCGTTTAGCTTTAAGATTGATGGATTTGATTATGTCTTCTATGCATCTACTGAATCAATGAAATGCTTTGGCTGTGGAAGAGAGGGGCATTTGGTGCTGAGCGCGCTGAGCCTGGAAGTAGCTCTAGTGCGGGTGCAACTAACGCACCACCGCGAAGGGATGAATATACTAAGGGTGCAGGGGAAGAGAGAAGGTGGGCAGATGTGGTTGTAAAAGTAGGAGAGGAAGGCAAGTGTGGATACGGGGGCAATTGTGGTAGATCAGAACAAAGAGGGAGGGGAAACAGTAGGTGAGATTGCGACTGCCGTCGCTGAGGTGGTGCTGGAAAATGAAATTGGAAGTCAAGAGGAGATTGAAATAACGGAAAAGGAAGCAGATGTTTTCAAAATACCGAGGAGTAATTTCTGAAGTTGACAAAAGGGAAGAAATATATGCAGGATTACAATGTAACTGATTTTTCCTTGAACGTGAATTGTTTATTGAATCAGCAAAGTTTCTGATGTCAAAAATTACAGGGGGAAGTTTGAAAAGCCCTGAAATTGCTAGACTCAAGAAAGTGGTCACGAGAGTGATAAGTGATGTAAATTCTAAAGAAAATGAAAGAGTTCAGTTGCAGTTTTAACTCTGTAAAGAGATGTGGTGGCTGTATCTTCCTCTGTATATATTTTTTTATCCATGAGCAGTTTTAAGATTTCTTCTTTAAACGTAAATGGGGCAAGAGATGTTAAAAAAATAGCCATGGTGTATGAGTTAATTAGGGGAAAGGGAAGTGACGCAATTTTTCTTCAAGAAACGCATAGTAATTTGGAAAATGAAGTTATGTGTCAACAGGAGTGGGGGGACGACAGTGGTGTGTAGTCATAAAAACTCAAAAAGTGGTGGTGTGGTTATCTTGTTCTCAAAAGGGTTTTTGCCTTTGACCATATGAGGTTGAAGAGGTAGTTGAGGGGAGGTTATTAAAAGTTAGAGCAAGGTATGAAAACATCACTATGTGTCTGATAAATGTATATGCCCCAGTGGTGACAGTTGAGAGGGTATGTTTTTTAGAGACATTATCAAATACCATTGAGAAATGTAACAAAGAAGATTATTTGTTTATTGCTGGGGATTTGAACTGCACAGTTAGCGATTTAGATAGAAATCACCAAGAACCTCATATAGCCTCAAGGACGTTTTTAAAACGCCTCATTGTAACAAATGAACTGTGTGATATTTGGCGGAGTCAACATGGAGGAGGAACAAGGCAGTACACCTGGGCGCATGTGAGAGAGAACATCATCTCTATGGCCAGGTTAGATAGGTTTTATGTTTTTGAGCATCAATCTCAGGTCTGTAAATCAAGTGTGATAACTCCAGTGGGATTTTCTGATCATTGTTTAATAACAGAGGTGGTGTTCATTAATGATGTAAAACCCAAAAGCGCATACTGGCATTTTAATATAACTTTATTGAGTGATGCTCACTTCAAGAACTGTTTCAGTTTTTTGGGGGGAGAGGTGGAGGTCTCAAAAGGCCAGTTTTGTATCAATACACGAGGAATGTCACCAAGGATATCACCAGATCAATGAAAGCCCTAGAGATTGAAATAGTGGAACTCATGACGTTGGTTGAGACCACAGGAGATCGAGGCCATACTCAGGCCCTCAAGAGGAGAAAAGCTGCATTGGCAGACCTGCTGGGTATCAGAGCACAGGGGGCACTGGTGAGAAGTAAGTTTCAGGGAATATCTGAAATGGATGCCTCATCAAAATTTTTCTTTGGTTTAGAGAAAAAGAATGGACAAAGAAAAATTATTCATTGTCTCAAATCAGCTGTTGGACAAAAGCTCACTAGCCCTAGTGAAATTAGAAAGAGGCCAGTAGAGTTCTATGCTGAGCTCTACAAGTGTGAGTACAAAGACAACAAAACAGTGACACAGCAGTTCTTTGATGGGCTCCCAAAGGTGGCTGCACAAGCTCAGGTTGAGCTTGAGCAACCATTGTCTTTGCAGAATTTATACACCGCATTAACCTCTTCAGACTCTAGGGGCAGTATTTCATTTTTGGATAAAAAGAGGTGCCCGTTTTAAGCGCAATATTTTGTCACGAAAAGATGCTCGACTATGCATGGAATTGATAGCTTTGGAAAGAAAACACTCTGATGTTTCCAGAACTGCAAAGATTTTCACTGTGAGTGCCTTAGAACAAAATCTTCAGGCAAAACCAAGATGTTTCTGCAACCAGGCATTATCTCCTTAAATGGCTGTGAATGCGACAGGAATGAGCCTACCCTTTCTATCGTTTCCCCAAGGGGTCTGGAGCATTGTGACGTATTTGCAGGCATATCATTGGAAGATTGACCATATGAGACTACATTTGCCAAGTGTCCGCACGGTGTCCTGCGTGGAAATTGGTGCGCAAAACTCAGCTGCTGGTATTTTTCCATGGGATTCTGAGAAAAACCATGCTTCCACGAACGGCATATCAATGAAGAGATATTTGACAAAACACCTTGAGGATTGATTCAAACAACGTTTGCCATGTTTCGGTCGATATTATGGAGTTAATTCGGAAAAAAGTTCAACGTTTAGGTGACTGAATTTTCGGTTCGTTTCGGTAGCCAAATGTGTAGTAACAAAACGGAGCGATTTGTCCTACACAAAGAATCTTTCAGGAAAAACTGGACATCTGCTATGTAACTGAGAGTCTCCTCATTGAAACATCTGAAGTTCTTCAAAGGTAAATTATTTTATTTGATTCCTTTGCTGGTTTTTGTGAATATGTTGCGTGCTAAATGCTACGCTAAATGCTAAGCTAGCCATCAACACTCTTACACAAATGATTGATTTTCTATGGTTCAAAAGCATATTTTGAAAATCTGAGATGACAGTGTTGTTAAGAAAAGGCTAAGCTTGAGAGCAGGCATATTTATTTCATTTCATTTGCGATTTTTAGAAATTGTTAACGTTGCGTTATGGTAATGAGCTTGAGGCTGTAGTCACGATACCGGATCCGGGATGGCTCGGCGCAAGAGGTTAAAAGACATGGAAAATGGAAGGGCACCAGGCATTGATGGGCTTCCCGTTTACTTTTTAATTTTTTTTGGGGCTATGTTTGACTTAAATGTAAATGTAAATGTATGTTGGGAGAGGATTGGTTAGAAGTAGCTAATGATAGTTTAACCGGAGGGTTACTACCAATAAGCTGCAGAAGGGCTGTCCTCACCCTACTGCCCAAAAAGGGTGACCCGAGGGAGGTGAAGAACTGGAGGCCGGTGGCTTTATTGTGCACTGATTATAAGATATTGTCAAAGGCTTTGTCCAACAGGCTGAGGGAGGTGATGGGGCAAATCATACATACGGATCAGTCCTACTGTGTTCCTGGCAGGCAGATAGGGGATAACATTTCTCTGATTCGTGATTTTTTGGACGTCTCTAGGGCTATTGGGTTGGATGCTGGTCTAATTTCAATTGATCAGGAAAAGGCATTTGACCGAGTTGAACATCAATATTTATGGCACACGTTTGAGGCGTTTGGGTTCAGCTCTGGTTTTATTGCCATGATAAAGGTGATATATGGTGACATTGAAAGTGTATTGAAAGTTAACGGTGATTTGAGTGCTCCTTTTAAAGTGTGTAGAGGTATTAGGCAGGGATGTTCTATGTCAGGAATGTTATATGCCATTGCTATAGAGCCACTACTAAATAGCATTAGAAGTCGCATTGCAGGGGTGTGCCTTTCAGAGGATATTCCTCCTATTCGTCTCTCAGCCTATGCTGATGATGTAGTTGTGCTAGTGAAAAATCAAGCGGAGGTGGATAGCTTGAGTCTAATGGTTGATCGTTTTAGGGGAATATCCTCTGCAAAGGTAAATTGGGAAAAGAGTTGTGCTTTACAGATTGGAGAATGGTCTGGAGGGATCGTGGCTTTGCCAGGGGGGCTAGAATGGTGTAAGGGAGGTTTTAAGTATCTTGGAGTGTACCTGGGAGATGAGGGGACTATGGAAAAAAATTGGAGTGGGGTGGTTGAAATGGTGGAAGGGAGGATGAGGAGATGGCGTTGGTTATTATCTCGTATGTCATATAGGGGGCGCACTATTATAGTTAACAATGTGATTGCCTCTGCACTGTGGCATCGGTTGTCAGTTTTAGAACCACCATCTGGCCTTCTGGCTAAGATACAGGCAATTATTGTGGATTTCTTTTGGGATAAATATCACTGGGTTCCACAAAGTGTTTTGTATTTGTCAAAAGAGGAGTGGGGACAAGGTCTTGTACATCTTGCTAGTAGGGCTGCTGCTTTCAGGTTTCAGTTTATTCAAAGGTTGCTTTATGGACCGGCAAATGTGGTGTGGAGAGGGTTGGCAGGTCTTGTATTACAGCGGGTTGGAGGATTAGGTTTAAAGAAGGCTTTATTTCTGGTTGATAGTAGCCAGATTTCTAGGGAGGGAGTACCTCCGTTTTACAGAGGCCTTCTCAGAGTGTTGAGCATAATGAAGGTGTCCAGACGAACTTCAGTGGAGTCAGTGCATTGGCTGTTGGAGGAACCTCTGGTGTATGGGGCAAGACTGGATTGTACAACTGCAGCTGTTCCACATTTCTCCAAGATTCTGGTGAAGGGGAAAATCATTACCTTAAGACAGTTAATGGCCATGGCTGGGCCCGCCTTAATGTATGGAAGACGGGTGGCAGAACATTTGGGGATGAGGTCGGAAAGGATTGTCGGATAAATGCTGGGGAGCTGTAGGAAGGCTCTGTTAGCGGAAGAATGGGGTATGCTTAGTAGCCATAAGAAGAAGGTACAAGATGAAGACGTCCCATTTCCAAGACTAGGGATTACACCAAATATCCCAGAGTCAGAAAGAAAGGCGTTATTGCTGGATTTGAGAGGGTTGGAGGAGGTGGGTTTGGATGAGGTGAATGGGAAGGACTTGTATAGGGGGTGTGTCAAGGTGTTGAATAAAGATACATTGAAAAATAGAAAAGACACTTCTACTCAACAGTATGCTGAGTTACAAGAGCTGGGTCTGGTGCTACAGGTCAACCCTGACACAAACCACCCTGATGCATATCCAAAACTCCTTTTGGTTGGTGTGTGTGCGCGTGAGCGCGTCAGGTCCAAACGGCTGCTTGTTTTACAGAATTAAAGACAGAAAGCTGTGAGCAGTAAAAGCCACATGGACATTCTTCATAACCTCCCTCTCAGAGGGACAGTGGAGGAGAACAAGAGACAGACAGACTGAGGAATATACCCAGTGAAGGAGAACAAGAGACAGACAGACAGACAGGAATATACCCAGTGGAGGAATATACCCAGTGGAGAACAAGAGACAGACAAGACAGAGACAGACAGACAGACTGAGACAGACAGACGACAGGAATATACCCAGTGGAGGAGAACAAGAGACAGACAGACAGACAGGAATATACCCAGTGAAGGAGAACAAGAGACAGACAGACCCAGTGACAGGAATATAACAAGAGACAGACAGACGGACAGTATACCCAGGAGGAGAACAAGAGACAGACAGACTGACAGGAATATACCCAGTGAAGAACAAGAGAACAAGAGACAGACAGACAGACAGGAATATACCCAGTGGAGGAGAACAAGAGACAGACAGACTGAGGAATATACCCAGTGAAGGAGAACAAGAGACAGACAGACTGAGTGAATAGAACAAGAGACCACAGACTGAGGAATAACAAGGAGACAAGACAGACAGACAGACAGGAATATACCCAGTGAAGGAGAACAAGAGACAGACAGACAGACAGGAATATACCCAGTGGAGGAGAACAAGAGACAGACAGACTGAGGAATATACCCAGTGAAGGAGAACAAGAGACAGACAGACAGACAGGAATATACCCAGTGGAGGAGAACAAGAGACAGACAGACTGAGGAATATACCCAGTGAAGGAGAACAAGAGACAGACAGACTGAGGAATATACCCAGTGGAGGAGAACAAGAGACAGACAGACTGAGGAATATACCCAGTGAAGGAGAACAAGAGACAGACAGACAGACAGGAATATACCCAGTGGAGGAGAACAAGAGACAGACAGACTGAGGAATATACCCAGTGGAAGGAGAACAAGAGACAGACAGACTGAGGAATATACCCAGTGAAGGAGAACAAGAGACAGACAGACTGAGGAATATACCCAGTGGAGGAGAACAAGAGACAGACAGACTGAGGAATATACCCAGTGAAGGAGGAGAACAAGAGACAGACAGACAGGAATATACCCAGTGAAGGAGAACAAGAGACAGAGACAGACCCAGTGACAGAGACAGACAGACAGAATATACAGTGAAGGAGAACAAGAGACAGACAGACAGACAGGAATATACCCAGTGGAGGAGAACAAGAGACAGACAGACAGGAATATACCCAGTGAAGGAGAACAAGAGACAGACAGACAATATACCCAGAAGGAGAACAAGACCGTGGAGACTGACAGAGAATATACCCAGTGAAGGAGAACAAGAGACAGACAGACAGGAATATACCCAGTGAAGGAGAACAAGAGACAGACAGACAGGAATATACAGTGAAGGAGAACAAGAGACAGACAGGAATATACCCAGTGACAGGAGAATATACCCAGTGAAGGAGAACAAGAGACAGACAGACGGACAGGAATATACCCAGACAAGAGACAGACAGACAGGAATATACCCAGTGAAGGAGAACAAGAGACAGACAGACAGGAATATACCCAGTGAAGAGAACAAGACAGACAGACAGACAGGAATATACCCAGTGAAGGAGAACAAGAGACAGACAGACAGACAGACAGGAATATACCCAGTGAAGGAGAACAAGAGACCGACAGACTGAGGAATATACCCAGTGAAGGAGAACAAGAGACAGACAAACTGAGGAATATACCCAGTGAAGGAGAACAAGAGACCGACAGACTGAGGAATATACCCAGTGAAGGAGAACAAGAGACAGACAAACTGAGGAATATACCCAGTAGAGGAGAATATTAGGCAGATGGATGTATCTAATTGACCATCTACTGTATGCACCTCACTGCATCAGCCCACAGAATCAGTCATAACCAAGGAACGCTTAATAACAAAACAAGTTATTTCATTGCTTCGTGAGAAAATAGGCTTTCACAACACCCAGCACATTCACAGCTAATACCAACAGGCTAATCACTAGAAATAGACTTTGATTTTGTATGTTCGAAAAGGTCCTGAGAACGCTGATATATTGCCCGGTACTGGCACGAACTCAAGATGCTTGGAGGCAAAGAGTGCCTCTCAGGCTGAAGCGTGCTGCTCTGACCACTGCACCAAGGCAGATAATGCTATATCAAGCCATGAGACTTTATGATACTTCATAGAAACAGTGCATTGTTTTTAATGATTTCGTTTGAAGCCTTCCTTAAACCATTGCCCTGACCTTAACCACTTGGAATGAATACCGAAATGTAACCCTTTGAATGAACCATGTACCGAAACGGAAGGAATGCATAGAAAATAGACCTTCAACCATAATACGCTGAAGTTCTAGGTGAAACTATTAGATCTTGTTGAATACTAAAGGCTTCTGGAGGAATAAAGGATTGATATTTATAGAATTGCTGAGACAAATGACAAATGGCAACGATTACTAGAAACAATCTGTCAACAACAGGCTTCAAAACGGAAGGTTGGGGGGGGGGGCATCCTACAAAATATATTATATTCAATAGGAACAACATTTAAAACATCTCCATTCATGAATAGGTTATCTATGTTCATATTATGTTATAAAAAGTAATGTAAAATCACGTTGTCAATTAAACAGAGACATCAAATAACACTCAGGAGACACTACCATACATGGCTTACATGATTACATGCTCAGACTACATTCCTATAAGGAACAAGATTCGGAATCAAAAGCTAGGTGGGAATTCTGGGATTCATGGGTCGGAAGAAGGGATTTATCAGGAGGAGATGGGGGTTCTGGGATTCATGGGTCGGAAGAAGTGATTTATCAGGAAGAGATGGGGGTTCTGGGATTTATGGGTCGGAAGAAGTGATTTATCAGGAAGAGATGGGGGTTCTGGGATTTATGGGTCGGAAGAAGTGATTTATCAGGAAGAGATGGGGCTTCTGGGATTTATGGGTCGGAAGAAGTGATTTATCAGGAAGAGATGGGGGTTCTGGGATTCATGGGTCAGAAGAAGTGATTTTTCAGGAAGAGATGGGGGTTCTGGGATTAATGGGTCAGAAGAAGTGATTTATCAGGAAGAGATGGGGGTTCTGGGATTCATGGGTCAGAAGAAGTGATTTTTCAGGAAGAGATGGGAGTTCTGGGATTCATGGGTCAGAAGAAGTGATTTTTCAGAAAGAGAGCAAGGTTCTGGGATGGTCGTTACTACCAGAGTCTCAAAGTCTCTTGACCAATCAGATGAGGGAGAGTGATGACACGAGAGACAATTGATCTACTGATCCATCAATGAAATTGTTATTTATTAGATATAGTAAAACCAACCGTTGGAAATCGCAAAGTGCTAATCGGATGTCTTATTCAAACTCAGCTTGCAAGTTTATCATGATATTTGCACATACTCAGAGTTACTGGTCTTAACTGAAAATAGGTTTAATCGTATATCTGCATTGTTTTTAAAATTGCATGTAAGACAAACAAATTGACATATCTTGAGTTTAGATATTTATTTTCAAAATCCATAACGAATCCAAAAGTAAAATATACGTAGTTTCACAGAAATGTTCACAGAAATCCATGTTTGAAATTGGAAGATTTTGGGGCTGATTTAAGATGAAAACTTCAACCCTGTTACTTGATGTGGCATATGGGTACTTAATATAGTTATTTATTTTCTTAACTTAACATAGCCTTGCAGTCCACCTTTTTGATTTGTTGTACTAGTTTCCGTCTGTACAATGGCATGGCCTTCAAAGCATTTAATAATAGTATTAATAATAATTGATTGACACTTTTCTAGACACCTAACACTCATTACAGTGTAATTCACCATCCAATCCCAACCCTATACAGGGAAATTTACCACCCTAACCCCACTCTATACAGGGGAAACTCACCACCTAACCCCACTCTATACAGGGGAAACTCACCACCTAACCCCACTCTATACAGGGGAAACTCACCACCTAACCCCACCCTATACAGGGGAAACTCACCACCTAACCCCACTCTATACAGGGGAAACTCACCACCTAACCCCACTCTATACAGGGGAAACTCACCACCTAACCCCACTCTATACAGGGAAACTTAGCACCCTAACCCCACTCTATACAGGGGAAACACACTACCTAACCCCACTCTAAACAGGGAAACTCACCACCTAACCCCACCCTCACCACCTAACCCCAGGAAACTTAGCACCACCTAACCCCACTCTATACAGGGGAAACTCACCACCTAACCCCACTCTATACAGGGGACACTCACCACCTAACTCCACCCTATACAGGGAAACTTAGCACCCTAACCCCACTCTATACAGGGGAAACACACTACCTAACCCCACTCTATTAAGGGGACACTCACCAGCTAACCCCGCTCTATACGGGGGACACTCATCACCTAACCCCACTCTATACAGGGGAAACTCACCACCTAACCCCACCCTATACAGAGGAAACTCACCACCTAACCACACTATATACAGGGGAAACTCACTACCTAACCCCACTATATACAGGGAAACTCACCACCTAACCCCACCCTATACAGAGGAAACTCACCACCTAACCACACTATATACAGGGGAAACTCACTACCTAACCCCACTATATACAGGGGAAACTCACTACCTAACCCCACTATATACAGAGGAAACTCACCACCTAACCACACTATATACAGGGACTCACCACCTAACCCCACCCTATTCAGGGGAAACTCACCACCTAACCCCACCCTATACAGAGGAAACTCACCACCTAACCCCACTCTATTAAGAGGACACTCACCACCTAACCCCACCCTATACAGAGGAAACTCACCACCTAACCCCACTCTATTAAGGGGACACTCACCACCTAACCCCACCCTATACAGAGGAAACTCACCACCTAACCCCACTCTATTAAGGGGACACTCACCACCTAACCCCACCCTATACAGGTGAAACTCACCACCTAACCCCACCCTGTACAGGGGACACTCACCACCTAACCCCACTCTATACAGGGGAAACTCACCACCTAACCCCACTCTATACAGAGGAAACTCACCACCTAACCCCACCCTATACAGGGGAAACTCAACACCTAACCCCACTCTATACAGGGAAACACACCACCTAACCCCACCCTATACAGGGGAAACTAACCACCTAACCCCACTCTATACAGGGGAACCTCACCACCTAACCCCACTATATACAGGGAAACTCACCACCTAACCCCACTCTAAACAGGGGAAACTCAACACCTAACCCCACTCTAAACAGCGGAAACTCACCACCTAACCCCACTCTATACAGGGGAAACTCATCACCTAACCACACTATATACAGGGGAAACTCACCACCTAACCCCACTATATACAGGGGAAACTCATCACCTAACCACACTATATACAGGGAAACTCACCACCTAACCCCACTCTAAACAGGGGAAACTCACCACCTAACCACACTATATACAGGGAAACTCACCACCTAACCCCACTCTAAACAGGGGAAACTCACCACCTAACCACACTATATACAGGGAAACTCACCACCTAACCCCACTCTATACAGGGGAAACTCACCACCTAACCCCACTCTAAACAGGGGAAACTCACCACCTAACCACACTATATACAGGGAAACTCACCACCTAACCCCACTCTATACAGGGAAACTCACCTCCTAACCACACTATATACAGGGAAACGCACCACCTAACCACACTATATACAGGGGAAACTCACCACCTAACCCCACTCTAAACAGGGGAAACTCACCACCTAACCCCACTCTATACAGGGAAACTCACCACCTAACCCCACTCTAAACAGGGGAACACCCCCTCCACCCACTCCCCCATGAGCTATTTAGTGATCACAGAGTTGGGACACGCCTTTCAAGTCCCATCTTCTTACTTTTTGAGGAGCATTCCATTGTTAGTTAGTACCTTAACATTATTAAAATGAAATTAATGTTGTAAAAGTGTATGGTATAAATGACAGTGACCCGTCTCTGAACATAGTGTCTTCTTGTTCATTTCAGCAGCATATTTCTCTTTGGCTATTGTTTGTCGCAGGTCAACAATATGATGTATTACTATTAGAAAGGCTTATAGGGAAACTAACAATGTTGCTCTGTCAAATATTATAACTCCCCTGTGCTTGGAAGGCCCAAAACGTTTGTCCCTTTTCAATGTTATGAATTTTAGTGATGTTGCAAATTCTTGCTACTGAATGTCTTTTGTTATTTGGTCCTCAAACTTGGTCCTCACAGTCCCTCATCTAATTGGTTTGGTAGACAGGCTTTTTGAGCTGGCATATGCGTCATCACACTCCTTCATCTTACTGGTTGAGTAGGTGAGCCTTATGACGTTGTCGCTGTGGTAACTAGTCATGACCTT